>NC_060180.1:73418777-73433777 GCF_021184085.1 Oncorhynchus gorbuscha | reverse complement strand
CAGTGTTTGATGACTGCATATAATATCAAGGTGGAGAGTGAAATGAAACTGGTCAGCTCATTGAAAAATGTATTTAATTTGATTAAAATATGTTAATGACATTTCTTAAAAACAGTACATTTTGTATTACATTTTCATGTAGCGTTTAAGTACCTTAAAAAGGAGAGATGAACACGTCAATAGAAACGATATGGATTTTTTTCCATTTCTTACATGTTGCCATATCTGATCATTTTCAACCATAGTTCGTCAAACCAACATCAAAGTAAATCAACGTTTATTGGTTTCATACACAGATCTGCAGGTGTTTTAGCAATTGCAGGGAAATGCATGTGTTACTAGCTCCTACAGGTCAGTAGAATGTCTCAGTGGAGCCTTGTGGGAGGATATATAGGAGGACAGGCTCATTTTAATGGCTGGAATGGAATGAATGGAACGGTTTTAAACACATCAAATGTATGGGAAAAAAAACTAGACCACCTTTACTCCACACACAGAGACCCCTACAAAGCTCTCCCTCACTCTCCATTTGGCAAATCTGACCATAACTCTATCCTCCTGATTCTTGCTTACAAGCAAAAACTAAAGCAAGAAGTACCAGTGACTCGCTCAATAAGGAAGTGGTCAGAGGACGCAGATGCAAAACTACAGGACTGTTTTGCTAGCACAGACTGGAATATGTTCCGGGATTCTTCCGATGGCATTGAGGAACGCACCGCATCAGTGACTGGCTTCATCAATAAGTGCATCGATGACGTCGTCCCCACAGTGACCGTACATACCCCAAACAGAAGCCATGGATTACAGGCAACATCCGCACTGAGCAGGGTAGAGCTGGGTAGAGCTGCCGCTTTCAAGGATCCGGACGCTTATAAGAAGTTTCACTGTGTTCTCAGACGAACCATCAAACAGGCAAAGCATCAATACAGGACTAAGATTGAATCCTACTACACTGGCTCCGACACTCATCAGATGTGGCAAGACTTGCAAACTATTACGGAGGGAAGCACAACCGTGAGCTGCCCAGTGAAACAAGACTGCCAGACGAGCTAAATAACTTCTATGCTCACTTCGAGGTAAGCAACGCTGAAGCATGCATGAGAGTATCACCTGTTTCGGACGACTGTGTGATCACGCTCTCCGTACCCAATGTGAGTAAGACCTTTAAACAGGTCAACATTCACAAGGCCGCAGGGCCAGATGGATTACCAGGACATGTACACCGAGCATGCGCTGACCAACTGGCAAGTGTATTCACTGACATTTTCAACCTGTCCCTGACCGAGTCTGTAATACCAGCATGTTTCAAGCAGAACACCATAGCCCCTGTGCCCTAGAACACCAAGGTAACCTGCCTAAATGACAAACAACTCGTAGTACTCACATCTGTAAACATGAAGTGCTTTGAAAGGCCGGTCATGGTTAACATCAACACCGTTATCCCAGAAACCCTAGACCCACTCCAATTTGCACACTGCCCCAACAGATCAACAGATGATGCAATCTCTATTGCACTCCACACTGCCTTTTCCCACCTGGACAAAAGGAACACCTACATGAGAATGCTATTCATTGACTACAGCTCAGCGCTCAACACCATAGTGCCCTCAAAAGCTCATCACTAAATTAAGGACCCTGGAACTAAACACCTCCATCTGCAACTGGATCCTGGACTTCATGACAGGCTGCCCTCAGGTGGTAAGGGTAGGTAACAACACATCTCCCAGGCTGATCCTCAACACAGGGGCCCCTCAGGGGTGCGTACTCAGTCCCCTTCTGTACTCCCTGTTCACCCCTGACAGCATTTCCAAGCACGACTCCAACACCATCATTAAGATTGCTGATGACACAACACAGACAACGATGAGACAGCCTATAGGGAGGATGTCAGAGACCTGGCAGTGTGGTGCCAGGATAACATCCTCTCCCTCGATGTGATCAAGACAAAGGATATTATTGTGGACTACAGAAAAAGGAGGACCGAGCAAGCTCCCATTCTCATTGACGGGGCTGTAGTGGAGCAGGTTGAGAGCTTCAAGTTCCTTGGTGTCCACATCACCAACAAACTATCATGGTCCAAACACACCAAGACAGTTGTGAAGAGGGCGCGACAACACCTTTTCCCCCTCAGGAGACTGAAAAGATTTGGCATGGGTCCTCAGATCCTCAAAACGTTATACTGCTGCACCATCAAGAGCATCTGGTTGCATCACCGCCTGGTATGGCAACTGCTCGGCCTCCGACCGCAAGGCACTACAAAGGGTAGTGCGTATGGCCCAGTACATCACAGGGGCCAAGCTTCCTGCCATCCTGGACCTCTATACCAGGCAACGTCAGAGGAAGGCCCCAAAAATTGCCAAGGACTCCAGTCCCCCTAGTCATAGACTGTTCTCTCTGCTACCAGATGGCAAGTGGTACTGGAGAGCCAAGTCTAGGTCAAAAAGGCTTCTTAACAGCTTCTACCCCCAAGCCTTAAGACTCTTGAACAGTTAAAGAAATGGTTACCCGGACTATTTGCATTGTCCCCACCCGACTCCCCATTTTTACGCTGCTTCTACTCTCTGTTTATTATCCGTGCAAAGTCACTTTACCTACATATACTTATTAAATGTACATATCTACCTTGACTAACCGGTGTCCCCTCACATTGACTCTGTACCGGAACCCCCTGTGTTTAGCCTCCACATTGACTCTGTACCGGAACCCCCTGTGTTTAGCCTCCACATTGACTCTGAACTGGAACCCCCATGTGTTTAGCCTCCACATTGACTCTGTACCAGAACCCCCTGTATATAGCCTCCACATTGACTCCGTAACCCTCTGTGTTTAGCCTCGCTACTGTTATTTTATTGTTGATCCTTAATTTATTTGTTATATTTTTATTTATATATTTTTTTAAACTGCAATGTTGGTTAGGTGCTTGTAAGTAAGCATTTCACTGTAAGGTTATATTCGGAGCGTGTTGTATTCGGCGCATGTGACAAATAAAATTTGATTTTGATTTGATTTGAAACCAAGTTTGACTCTGTTCCATTTATTCCTTTCCAGTCATTACAAATCTAAATTGCAACAATAATACATAATGGTCTTTCTCTAACATTTCAAAGATGATGGTACGAAAAAAATACAAAATATATATTTTTTCTTTTGTATTATCTTCTACCAGATCTGTTGTGTTATATTCTACTACATTCCTTTCACATCTCCATACACTTCAAAGTGTTTCCTTTCAAATGGTACCAATAATATGCATATCCTTGCTTCAGGGCCAGAGCAACGGGCAGTTAGAGTTGGGTATGTCATTTTAGGCTATAAAAAGGGGGTTGGGGGGAAAGTCTTTGTCACTGAAGCTCCTCTTTCAAAGTCACTGATATGTCTTCTAGCCATGGTAGCCAAAATAATGGGCAACTCGTCCTGTCCAGAATTTTATACATTTTATACATGATAGTGTGTTTTAATTGCTTAATTAACTCAGGAACATCACCTGTGTGGAAGCACCTTCTTTCAATACTGTGTTTGTTTTATTTCGGTAGTTTCCTGTACATACAAAGCCTATTATTTATTTGTTATTTCAACTTTCTATCAATGTAAAAATAAAAGGTCTGTTTGGTTGCGTTTTCTAATGTAGATTTTAGTCCTATATCAATTAAAGTTTATTTTGATTGCATCGTGAATTCTTGTTTGTGTTCAATCAGATATCCACCAAAATTGGTGGAAAAAAAGTTGTTTTTATGTTGGCGTCAGGTTTTAACCTGGTGAAAGGGTACCATATACTCTGCTAGCTAGGCCATCACTTCTTCAGTACTACAGTAGATCTAGTTATAACCACCAACCAGCATGTTGATGGCTCTACAAACATAACAACACTAAAATAACTCTGACAGAATGGATTTATAGCTGTAAACGGGACCTACAGCCAACCAGTTCTTATGCCATAACCCCCCCCACATCTTAAAAAGGACCAGCTATCTTTAATACCACCCTCCAACCACCACCCCATCAATAACCGCCCTGCCAATTACCACCCCATCAATAACTGCCCCCCCCAATTACCACCCCATCAATAACCACCCTCCAACCACCACCCATCAATAACCACCCCCAATCACCACCCCATCAATAACCACCCTCCAACTACCACCCCATTAATAACTGCCCCCCAACCACCAACCCATCAATAACCGCACCCCCAATCACCACCCCATCAATAACCGCCCTCCCTTTTTGGCAACAATGCAAAACGTTATGTTTGGCGTAAAAGCAACACAGCTCATCACCCTGAACACACCATCCCCACTGTCAAACATGGTGGTGGCAGCATCATGGTTTGGGCCTGCTTTTCTTCAGCAGGGACAGGGAAGATGGTTAAAATTGATGGGAAGATGGATGGAGCCAAATACAGGACCATTCTGGAAGAAAACCTGATGGAGTCTGCAAAATACCTGAGACTGGGACGGAAAGTTGTCTTCCAACAAGACAATGATCCAAAACATAAAGCAAAATCTTCAATGGAATGGTTCGAAAATAAACATATCCAGGTGTTAGAATGGCCAAGTCAAAGTCCAGACCTGAATCCAATCGAGAATCTGTGGAAAGAACTGAAAACTGCTGTTCACAAATGCTCTCCATCCAACCTCGAGCTCGAACTGACCAGGACCAAACCTGCTTAGCTTCAGAAGCAAGCCAGCAGTGGTATGCAGGGTGGTATGCTATAAACTGCATCCAGTTTGCTGGGTAGAGTATTGGAAGCTATGTTGTAGATGACATCGCCGAAGTCGAGGATCGGTAAGATAGTCAGTTTTACTAGGGTAAGTTTGGCGGTGTGAGTAAAGGAGGCTTTGTTGCGAAATAGAAAGCTGACTCTAGATTTGATTTTAGATTGGAGATGTTTGATATGAGTCTGGAAGGAGAGTTTACAGTCTAGCCAGACACCTAGGTACTTATAGATGTCCACATATTCTAGGTCGGAACCATCCAGGGTGGTGATGCTAGTCGGGAGTGCGGGTGCGGGTGCAGTCAGCGAACGGTTGAAAAGCATGCATTTGGTTTAGTTTAAGAGCAGTTGGAGGCCACGGAAGGAGTGTTGTATGGCATTGAAGCTCGTTTGGAGGTTAGATAGCACAGTGTCCAAGGAAAGGCCAGAAGTATACAGAATGGTGTCGTCTGCATAGAGGTGTATCAGGGAATCGCCCGCAGCAAGAGCAACATCATTGATATATACAGAGAAAAGAGTCGGCCTGAGAATTGAACCCTGTGGCACCCCCATAGAGACTGCCAGAGGACCGTACAACATGCCCTCCGATTTGACACACTGAACTCTGTCTGCGAAGTAGTTGGTGAACCAGGCAAGGCAGTCATTAGAAAAACCGAGGCTATTGAGTCTGCCGATAAGAATATGGTGATTGACAGAGTCGAAAGCCTTGGCCAGTACGGCTGCACAGTACTGTCTTTTATCGATGGCGGTTATGATATCGTTTAGTACCTTGAGCGTGGCTGAGGTGCACCTGTGACGGGCTCGGAGATTGCACAGCGGAGAAGGTACGGTGGGATTCGAGATGGTCAGTGATCTGTTTGTTGACTTGGCTTTCGAAGACCTTAGATAGGCAGGGCAGGATGGATATAGGTGTGTAACAGTTTGGGTCTGGGGTGTCTCCCCTCCCCCAATCACCACCCCATCAATAGCTGCCTCCCCAATCACCACCACAGGAGTAACCATCACCCCCATCACCACCACAGGAGTAACCATCATCCCCATCACGACCACAGGAGTAACCATCACCCCCATCACCACAGGAGTAACCGCCACCCCCATCACCACTACAAGAGTAACCACCACAAGAGTAACCACCACCCCCATCACCACCACAGGAGTAACCACCACCCCCATCACCACCACAGGAGTAACCACCACAGGAGTAACCACCACAGGAGTAACCACCACCCCCATCACCACCACAGGAGTAACCGCCACCCCCATCACCAACACAGGAGTAATCACCACCCCCATCACCACCACAGGAGTAACCACCACAGGAGTAACCACCACAGGAGTAACCACCACCCCCATCACCACCACAGGAGTAACCGCCACCCCCATCACCAACACAGGAGTAACCGCCACCCCCATCACCAACACAGGAGTAACTGCCACCCCCATCACCAACACAGGAGTAACCGCCACCCCCATCACCACCACAGGAGTAACCGCCACCCCCATCACCAACACAGGAGTAACCGCCACCCCCATCACCAACACAGGAGTAACTGCCACCCCCATCACCAACACAGGAGTAACTGCCACCCCCATCACCACCACATGAGTAACCACCACAGGACTAACCACCACCACAGGAGTAACCACCACAGGAGTAACCGCCACCACAGGAGGAACCACCACCCCCATCACCACCACAGGAGTAACCACCACAGGACTAACCACCACCACAGGAGGAACCACCACCCCCATCACCACTACAGGATTAACCGCCACCCCCATCACCACCACAGGAGTAACCACCACCCCCATCACCACCACAGGAGTAACCACCACAGGAGTAACCACCACCCCCATCACCACCACAGGAGTAACCACCACAGGAGTAACAACCACCCCCATCACCACCACAGGAGTAACCACCACAGGAGTAACTGCCACCCCCATCACCACAGGAGTAACCACCACAGGAGTAACCACCACCCCCATCACCACCACAGGAGTAACCGCCACCCCCATCACCACTACAGGAGTAACCACCACAGGAGTAACCACCACCCCCATCACCACCACAGGAGTAACCGCCACCCCCATCACAACCACAGGAGTAACCACCACAGGAGTAACCACCACCCCCATCACCACCACAGGAGTAACCGCCACCCCATCACCACCACAGGAGTAACCACAACCCCCATCACCACCACAGGAGTAACCACAACCCCCATCACCACCACAGGAGTAACCACCATCACCATCACAGGAGTAACCACCACAGGAGTAACCACCACCACCATCACCATCACAGGAGTAACCACCACAGGAGTAACCACCACCCCCATCACCATGGGAGTAACCGCCACAGGAGTAACTGCCACAGGAGTAACCACCACCCCCATCACCACCACAGGAGTAACCACCATCACCACCACAGGAGTAACCACCACAGGAGTAACCACCACCCCCATCACCACCACAGGAGTAACCACCACCCCATCACCACCACAGGAGTAACCGCCACCCCCATCACCACCACAGGAGTAACCACCACCCCATCACCACCACAAGAGTAACCACCACCCCATCACCACCACAGGAGTAACCACCACAGGAGTAACCACCATCCCCATCACCACCACAGGAGTAACCGCCACCCCCATCACCACCACAGGAGTAACCGCCACCCCCATCACCACCACAGGAGTAACCACCACCCCCATCACCACTACAGGAGTAACCACCATCACCATCACAGGAGTAACCGCCACCCCCATCACCACCACAGGAGTAACCGCCACCCCCATCACCACCACAGGAACTCGTGATGAGATAGAGAAGACAACTCTAAACCTTTAAACCCTCTGACAGGTTTCAGATGATTGAAGCACTATATTGGATTCCAGCTGAGTCATCCTACATTCTCTCCAAAAGTTTCTCAGCCCAAAAGGTAATTTGTGCTTGATTTGTGGACACAATACCAACCACATGGAGTGCACTCAACCCACCCCACTCCCGTGGTTAGAAGCCAGGGGCCTGCCAGGACTAATCTGCAGTAAATCAGATTGAGGTGCTGATAGCTCTGTGTGTCCCTGATTGCTCCCTGTACCCCTAGTAAGATTTGGGGGGATCCTTCTGGCACTTTCCTCCCCAAGTCATGATTGGCTTGGAGACTCAAGGGGGTCTTTTGGAGCCCATCTGTTTTTCATATTGAGAGCAGACTTGGGGACAGAGGTGATATTACATTTGAAGTGATGAGGGCGGTTGATTCTGATTAAAGTTTAGTGTCTGGAGTCTCTGTCCGTCA
This sequence comes from Oncorhynchus gorbuscha, assembly GCF_021184085.1. Lineage (NCBI taxonomy): Eukaryota > Metazoa > Chordata > Actinopteri > Salmoniformes > Salmonidae > Oncorhynchus > Oncorhynchus gorbuscha. The sequence goes on along the minus strand of NC_060180.1, from coordinate 73,425,759 downwards.
GTCTGTCTCGAACCCCACAGTTGAGCCTCCTTTCAGTATTCTTATAGTAGAACTGGCCATCTTGTAATATTATGCACTGATCACTAGGCCAGAATATTACCTTTAAAAGACAAACATGATCTGGCTTCAAAAATGGCCATCACTTGTTTAATTATTGTTGCCTTTTTAATGAGTTTTTCCTAAGGCCCTTAGCCCAAATAATTAGATTTTTCTTAAAGCAATTTCATTTAATGTATGAAATCATATATCCAATTCTGCAAGAGAATCGATAGTAAAGCAAAAGTCACGGCTACATAGATTGACTGCTCAGGGGTAAATTGATAAAAGGGAGGGTAAGGACTGAGGAGGGACATGCAGCCACCCAACAGAATGACTAGCATGAATTGTTGTCTGTGATTGTGCTGGTGTTAGGTGTAATCAATAGTAGGCTATCACAGTGATGCTGAAATCAATACTAGTATATCAGAGTGATGCTGTAATCAATAGTAGCCTATCACAGTGATGCTGTAATCAATACTAGGATATCAGAGTGATGCTGTAATCATTAGTAGTCTATCACAGTGATGCTGTAATCAATACTAGTATGATGGTGTCTGGTGTTATCAATAATAGTCTATCAGGGTGATGCTGTAATCAATGGTAGTCTATCAGAGTGATGGTATCTGATGTAATCAGTAGTAGTCTATCAGAGTGATGGTATCTGATGTAATCAGTAGTAGTCTATCAGCGTGATGGTGTCTGATGTAATCAGTAGTAGTCTATCAGAGTGATGGTATCTGATGTAATCAATAGTAGTCTATCAGAGTGATGGTATCTGATGTAATCAGTAGTAGTCTATCAGAGTGATGGTATCTGATGTAATCAGTAGTAGTCTATCAGCGTGATGGTGTCTGATGTAATCAATAGTAGTCTATCAGAGTAATGCTGTAATCAATAGTAGTCTATCAGAGTGATGGTGTCTGATGTAATCAGTAGTAGTCTATCAGAGTAATGGTGTCTGATGTAATCAGTAGTAGTATGTCACAGTGATGCTGTAATCAATAGTAGTCTATCAGAGTAATGCTGTAATCAATAGTAGTCTCTCAGAGTGATGGTGTAATCAATATTAGTCTATCAGAGTGATGCTGTAATCAATAGTAGTCTATCAGAGTGATGGTGTAATCAATAGCAGTTTATCAGAGTGATGGTGTCTGATGTAATCAATAGTAGTCTATCAGAGTGATGCTGTAATCAATAGCAGTCTATCAGAGTGATGCTGTAATCAATAGTAGTCTATCAGAGTGATGCTGTAATAAATAGCAGTTTATCAGAGTGATGGTGTCTGATGTAATCAATAGTAGTCTATCAGAGTGATGCTGTAATCAATAGCAGTCTATCAGAGTGATGCTGTAATCAATAGTAGTCTATCAGAGTGATGCTGTAATCAATAGTAGTCTATCAGAGTGATGCTGTAATCAATAGTAGTCTATCAGAGTGATGGTGTAATCAATAGTAGTCTATCAGAGTGATGCTGTAATCAATAGTAGTCTATCAGAGTGATGGTGTCTGCTGTAATCAATGCATTTTTTAAAATAAATATAGTACTTTTTTCAGTTAGTATGCGAGGCAGTGACTCTGAGTAGGAAGGAATCTACCATTATCTAAAATAATAGTTTCATCTCAAGACAATTAATAATAATAATAATAGTTATTCACTTGTGTTGTTTTGAACAATTGTATCTCCTATGTCGAGGTTGATTGCAATCATGGTCTGTTGTGAGGCACAAAACACAAACATGTCATAGCAATCAACTCGCCGCAGCAGCAACGATTACATTTGCAGTCAGAGATAAAAAGCAAAGGCCACTGTATCCATGAGGTTAGGCCTATGAACTAGGTTATTCTACATCTGTGTGTTCATTTGCAGATCTGGTTTTCTTTTAAGCTATTATTGAGATGATTTGTGTGTAAGCCAATAGCCCTCTACAAAATCAAATCAAATCAAATGTATTTGTCACATACACATTAGCAGATGTTAATGCGAGTGTAGCGAAATGATTGTGCTTCTAGTTCCGACAATGCAGTAATAACCAAAACATATTTTACCATTTATAAATCACTTACTGCTCATGCTTCCGGCAAACTGTTTTGAGTCTTCACCCATGGATGCAATGAAATACTGTATGCACACCCAGGTCACCCGTGAAACAAGTATTCAATGTCCATCCATGTCTGAGGATGTCAGGAGATGATGTGGAAACCGGCCACTAGGGGCAGCAGTGAGTGCTGATACCTTCAAATAGGTTTGGGTTTTGCTCTAATTCCAAAGGTTGCAAGTTTGAATCCAGTGACAGAAAGTTGTTTTTTGAGATTTTAGTTTTAAGCCTATCCCAAACTAGAACCCTTACCTTAACCATTCAGAGTTAATGCCTAACCTTAAGATTTCAGATATAATAGATAAACTTAACCTTAAACAGATCTATATTTGACATTTGCAACTACCCTCAAAATTTGTATTTAATAAGAAACACGGGTTAACGTCTAATTCTGAGACTGTGAGAGCTGGTCGGTATGCAAGTGAACCTCAAGAAATGCTATAGGGTAGAATGTGAAAATTTACAAGGCAGTATATTATTCCATGAGACAAAAACTAGAATGAAACCATATTTAGGACTTTATTGAAAGTTGAACAGGTGACTTACAGTCAAGAGCCATTGTCGGCATTTCCTTTACAGTTCCTTTACAAAAAAAAAATGTGAGTTTCAGTTTCCTCTCTCTATGCACAAATACACAAGACTGGCTGGGCTGAGGGAAAACAACAACAGAGCAGTGATTGTCTGCTGAGTAGTGTTGAGTTGTGTTGGGGTTCAGAATGTTGTCAGTCTACGGTGAGACGGACACAAGTCCTGCTGAGACTGCGGATGTCCTCATGTGGTGTTGAGTTGTCTTGGGGTTCAGAATGTTGTCAGTCTACGGTGAGACGGACACAAGTCCTGCTGAGACTGAGGATGTCCTCATGTGGACACCTTATCAGCCACTGGACACCAGTTGTCCATTTTCCCTTTTCCTAAACAGGCAAGGCCACTTTGATATTCACCAGGTGTCATATTCTTTAGATCAGAGTGAAAACCAGCCGTGCGTACATACAATGCTTTCGTAACAACCCCCAAAAAAAAAACATCAAAAAAATAATCATGAAGTTGTTTCCATAATGTAAAATAGGAAAAATAAATATCCTAATCAAAGAGAAGTGCAGGTACTCCTAAATTCTTAAGTTAAAAAAAAAAGAATTATGACATCAATATTTCGTGGCAAACCTAAGGGTTTGCAGTATTCTAATACCGTAACAAGAACAACAACTGAGTCAACTGTGTGCAAATGAAATGCTTCATGGATAAAATTCAACTTTCTACACCAAAGGAATATAGAACAAACTCATAATATTATTGACAATAGTTCTAATTTGTGTATATATATTTTTGTATACACTAATTTGTGTGGTAAAGCGAAGCCTCTCCCCTAGTGTCTCATCCAAGTGCAGATGATCTCTGGCAATCTGCTTAATTAAATGTATATTTATTAAAACTTTGAGCCAGGCCTGACAAGATTTCGATATCTCTTTAAAATTCCATTTAGCAAGACAGTTAACAAATAATTGTGTTTCCTTTACGATGACAGCCATCACTAAAGAAAATAACCTCAATCTTCATTATCATCACTTTGGAAACAGAATTACTTAATTATCAGTTGTGGCAGAGATTAGCTAAAATGTAATCATTGATTGATAACCCCGAAAGATATTTATTAAATGTGTTTTTCTAACTGAAAAGAATCCTATAAGAGTTTTTATTGTTTTTATGTAACTCAAATAACCCCTGGGCAGGGGGCGGGGGGGGGGGGGTGTTACACATCCACTATAGTTGATGAAACTGTTGAAATGGGACAATGAGAAAAAATATATTGCCAACATTGTACGGTTTGGGTCAGCACGATAGTGGGAAAAAGGATATGCAGGACTGTGTTGGTTCCATTTAGGGTGTAATGTTTTCTCCAACTAATGAGCATCAAATGTATAAGGCCTCATCAGAGCTCTTAACCAAACACTAGATTAGTTTTGTTTCCCAGCTGTTTTTTGCCTTGCTTCTTCCATCCTGGATTTCCCACAGTTCCATTTCTACTCACTGCATGCAAAATAACAGTTGACATTCTCCTTGGTTAGTATCTTTACAAGTGCCCACAGCTTTGCTGTAAATCGTTTCCCAACACTAACTGTATTTTCCAATGCTGTTACAGCTATGTTTCCATAAAAAAACAACTAAAAACAACAAATTTAACCATCATGGTTGCTAGAACCCCTCATAGGATAGATAAAACAATCACAACAGCTTTAAATGTTGAACATACCGATACGGTGCAATCACTGCAGATGCTTCCAGGCTGTGATATGGTAGTGTTTTCTTCATCGCTACCCCCCCAACCCCAGTCTCTTTGCCTTATCTCACCTTCCCTGCTACACCGTTCAGAGGCATTGTGACACTCTAAACATGTTCATTCAGAACCTCAGAGGCATTGTGACACTCTAAACATGTTCATTCAGAACCTCAGAGGCATTGTGACACTCTAAGCATGTTCATTCTGTTCATTCAGATGTTCCAGAACCTCAGAGGCATTGTGACACTCTAAGCATGTTCATTCAGAACCTCAGAGGCATTGTGACACTAAGCATGTTCATTCAGAACCTCAGAGGCATTGTGACACTCTAAGCATGTTCATTCAGAACCTCAGAGGCATTGTGACACTCTAAGCATGTTCATTCAGAACCTCAGAGGCATTGTGACACTCTAAGCATGTTCATTCAGAACCTCAGAGGCATTGTGACACTCTAAGCATGTTCATTCAGAACCTCAGAGGCATTGTGACACTCTAAACATGTTCATTCAGAACCTCAGAGCATTGTGAGATGTTCGGACAAACTAAGCATGTTCATTCAGAACCTCAGAGTTGTGACACTAGATGTTCATTCAGAACCTCAGAGGCATTATAGGTTCATTCAGAACCTCAGAGGCATCACTCTAAGTGACAGAACCTCAGTGTGACACTCATGTTCATTCAGAACCTAGGCACCAAATGGAAGAAAAACATGGGAGAGAGACTACTGTCTAGATACCGTTATAGGATTGTAGATCGTGACCGTGTTCGGTAGGCACCAAATGGAAGAAAAGGGAGAGAGACTACTGGACTACCGGTCGAATAAGAAACACCCATTTCTGTTTTCTGTTTCAAAAAATGTTGCTACGGTGAGCTCTACTGAATATGTACCAGAGTAAGCCGGAATTGATCAAATCCACCATTGATGAAAACCTGCTGTAAAATCCATAAGGATTTATCCTGTTTTGAGAATCTCTTCCATAAATATAACTGCCTGCCAGCAGCAATGAACAGGGTTCATAGGATGACAAAGGACACAAGATCAATTGAATAACAAAGCACTCTATCATGTTGGAAGCATCTTCCTTTAAGTGCAATCAAAATATGGAGTGAAAGTGACGTATGGTTTTATGAGGAGAATGTGGTTTTGAGCATGAGCGTTACATATGAAAATAACGAGTTGTTAATAATAAAGTGTGGTTCATTTTAGGGATGTCAATAATAGTTTCACGTTGACAGGCCACTGTGGAATAGATTTGCAGTATAAAAAAAAAGTGTCAATAACTCTGCCACGTTTTGAAAATACAATCTATACTGAATGTTCTAATCAGAAGGTTTGCATGGGTGACATCACCAGGCGGTAAATTGGTTAATAGACCAATAACAAAGAGTTCCAAACCTCCCTGCCAATAACAGCTAGTTTTGAGTTTTCCCATTCCCACATACACCATGGGGTCTTGCTTGAGAAATAGTTATTTACTAAAAACTATTGTCCATTTCAATGGAAAACTATTACAGTAAGGTATTTAATTGTTGACAAGAAATGATTTGACATTGATATAAAAACGGCTAAATCAATGCCGAACTTAAACATGGTTCATCATGGTCATGTCTTTGATGACCCTAAGAAGTTGCAAATTGATAGGACATTGTGAAATGGATTTACAAAGGATTTAAATGGACACGTAAATCAGATTTCTAGATTTAATAATTACTCAGCCCTGTTAATCAATCCCTTATTTATGTTATTTTTATCATGAGTTTACGGTTTTCAAAGGTTTTCCAAAATGTCCAAGATGTAGGAAAACCTATCCTGGCTGGCCTTATGGGTATTGAGGTAAATTGGTTCAGTATGAGGAAAGACACCTACATACAAAGTTTAAAGTCTGTAGGTCATACTGGAAGGCGGATATGAGGGTTTAAATGAGACTGCGTATAACAGCGCCACCTATAGGTCAATCAGTACCATTCTTTTAGACCAAGTTACTCATGGCCTCTAGTTTTTGTGTGCCGAATTCAAACAAAAGTTATCAATCTATGCTTGAGTTATTTTACCATGTCAAGGAAACATGTCAAGGAAAACATAATATAAGAATAACAATAGGTTTTCCAGCAAAGCTGTGAACCCCTAAATATCAGTTTGAAACAAATGTTACAGATCATAGTGAACCCTGGGACAGACTACAGGGCCAGTTGAAGAGGTCAGGCTACTCATTTCACCATGACAATATGTTGTACTTGAAAATGTCACTGTTGTATCACCACTGAAGCATAGATATCGGTTCACTCCTTGTTCCGTTTGAACGTTACTGTGACATGAGAATGTCTGGACATTTGTGCGTTGAGGTCCTTCCAACGTGTCTGGAGGCCATCCCAACGTTTTAAGCTTTGCATCATTTCATGTTAAAACATTACTAACAAAATCTCCAAAATGTCATCCTTTGAAAAATCCAGCCAGTATGCAGAGTGCCCAAAACAAAGCATTTTGAATGAAAAACCATCATCCCACAGTTAATTCTCAACCCACATTGATGCATTTATACACACCAATCAAATGTCCTCTCAGAGTACAGCA
>NC_060180.1:73368777-73413777 GCF_021184085.1 Oncorhynchus gorbuscha | reverse complement strand
TGAGGGGTATTGTTTGGTGATTCTAATGAAACATTGAGGGGTATTGTTTGGTCATTCTAATGAAACCTTGAGGGGTATTGTTTGGTGATTCTAATGAAACCTTGAGGGGTATTGTTTGGTGATTCTAATGACACATTGAGGGGTATTGTTTGGTGATTCTAATGAAACATTGAGGGGTATTGTTTGGTGATTCTAATGAAACATTGAGGGGTATTGTTTGGTGATTCTAATGAAACATTGAGGGGTATTGTTTGGTGATTCTAATGAAACCTTGAGGGGTATTGTTTGGTGATTCTAATGAAACCTTGAGGGGTATTGTTTGGTGATTCTAATGAAACCTTGAGGGGTATTGTTTGGTGATTCTAATGAAACATTGAGGGGTATTGTTTGGTGATTCTAATGAAACATTGAGGGGTATTGTTTGGTGATTCTAATGAAACCTTGAGGGGTATTGTTTGGTGATTCTAATGAAACATTGAGGGGTATTGTTTGGTCATTCTAATGAAACCTTGAGGGGTATTGTTTGGTGATTCTAATGAAACCTTGAGGGGTATTGTTTGGTGATTCTAATGAAACATTGAGGGGTATTGTTTGGTGATTCTAATGAAACATTGAGGGGTATTGTTTGGTGATTCTAATGAAACATTGAGGGGTATTGTTTGGTGATTCTAATGAAACCTTGAGGGGTATTGTTTGGTGATTCTAATGAAACATTGAGGGGTATTGTTTGGTGATTCTAATGAAACATTGAGGGGTATTGTTTGGTGATTCTAATGAAACATTGAGGGGTATTGTTTGGTGATTCTAATGAAACATTGAGGGGTATTGTTTGGTCATTCTAATGAAACATTGAGGGGTATTGTTTGGTGATTCTAATGAAACATTGAGGGGTATTGTTTGGTGATTCTAATGAAACATTGAGGGGTATTGTTTGGTGATTCTAATGAAACATTGAGGGGTATTGTTTGGTCATTCTAATGAAACATTGAGGGGTATTGTTTGGTGATTCTAATGAAACATTGAGGGGTATTGTTTGGTCATTCTAATGAAACATTGAGGGGTATTGTTTGGTGATTCTAATGAAACATTGAGGGGTATTGTTTGGTGATTCTAATGAAACATTGAGGGGTATTGTTTGGTCATTCTAATGAAACATTGAGGGGTATTGTTTGGTGATTCTAATGAAACATTGAGGGGTATTGTTTGGTCATTCTAATGAAACATTGAGGGGTATTGTTTGGTCATTCTAATGAAACATTGAGGGGTATTGTTTGGTGATTCTAATGAAACATTGAGGGGTATTGTTTGGTGATTCTAATGAAACATTGAGGGGTATTGTTTGGTCATTCTAATGAAACCTTGAGGGGATTATTATTATTTTTTTAAACCTTTATTTAACCAGGAAGGGCTCATTGAGATTTAAAATATATTTTTCAAGAGCGTCCTGGCCAAGATACGTAGCACCAAGTCATTACAAAAATTACAGACAAACAACATGAAAAACTGCAGGTAATCCAGTAAAAACCATAGAATTCAAAAGAGTATAACAAAATGATAAAACAGCTAATTAAAAACATTGACAGGTCAGGGAATCAGCCTCAAACCCCTTCATCAGTGGTTTAAGTATACCAATCGGGACAAGTTCTTCCAGTTTAAAAATACATTCTAATGAAACCTTGAGAGGTATTGTTTGTTTGGTCATTATAATGAAACATTGAAGGGTGTTGTTTGTTCATTCTTTGTACAACTGGCCATTATGCACACAATAAATACAAATACATGAATTTGGACATGTGCTGAACTGAAAATAATAACGTTTAGCGCAATGACATACCACATGAATGAGGACTTCCTTTGTGTTTGTGAGCATGGGTGCTGGAGGCAAGATGGTGCCACATGTTGTTTCATTCAATTGAAAAGACTACTGGGTACAGCAAACAAATAACACAGCTTGTGACACTGACTGAATACACAAATGTACTCCATCTTAAACATGCATTTTGTGTCAGATACCACTAATATGTCTATCACAATTAACCAATCTTTGTCTGATATTTGATCAATAAGTACCTTTCGTCGGTATATTGTGTTTAATGTATTTTCAGTGGTATTGTGCGTTGTCCCGTTCGCTGTTGCAATTCATGCCTGTTGGCCAGGTCGTTAATGTAGATGAGAATTGGTTCTCAATTTACTTATGTTGTTAAATAAAGATTATATAATAATAAAAACAGGCACTACTAGATACATCGACAATTACCGACGGTTGAATAGATGTTGTATTTTGATTAAGAAAGTATCACAAGGACCCCATGCACACTCATTCAAAACTACGGTTTAATAGATTGCACGCTTCCTCGGTCACACTTTGTGGCGTTGACATAATACACAACTGTGTTTTGGACCAGATACACCACATTCATACATAGAAAATTAAACGTACCACAAAAGGACCTGTGCAGTGATACACATTGCACGTGGCAGGCTTCACTTAAGGCACAGCAACACGGCAGTTCAGCCAAAGAAGAATGAGGAAAAATGTGCGGTAAATCAATTGAACATTATGCCCAATTTTCCGTAATTGAATTGAGAAAACAATCCGTCTTGCAAAAATCAATGGGACAACAAGCGGAATAATTTAGCACCGGGCCCATTCTCATCGACATATTACATAGTGAGCCTCTCTCTCTCTCTCTCTCTCTCTCTCTCTCTCTCTCTCTCTCTCGCTCGCTCTCTCTCTCGCTCTCTCTCTCTCTCTCTCTACAGTGGGGAGAACAAGTATTTGATACACTGCCGATTTTGCAGGTTTCCCTACTTACAAAGCATGTAGAGGTCTGTAATTTTTATCATAGGTACACTTCAACTGTGAGAGACAGAATCTAAAACAAAAATCCAGAAAATCACATTGTATGATTTTAAAGTAAATAATTAGCATTTTATTGCATGACATAAGTATTTGATCACCTACCAACCAGTAAGAATTCCGGCTCTCACAGACCTGTTAGTTTTTCTTTAAGAAAAGATTCTTTAAGATTGCCTGTTTTAGAGAAATGTCATCATGGAATATTGTAAGAGCTTTCATTGTCTGATTATATTCACCTTTGTTTATCCTACGGTTCTGACTTAGTGTACAGAGAGAATACTGTAAAAAAGGCCCATGTTCTGAATTCTGTTTCTGTACAAATAGTTATATTAGTTCGCTCATTAATGTCTTAATCAGAATTACATGATTGCATCTTATCTGTTCATCGTTCCCTTATGCCATAGTTCAAATCAAATCAATTGTCAGTAGAAACCACATTTGTTGAAGAAAGTCAGACATATCAGCCATGGTTTTTTAAAAGGCAGTAAATGAGGCTGAATGAACTGTTTCTCTGCCAGACAAGGCTCCGCTGATAGCCAGGTGTAGCGGTGGTAAGGATTCACTCCATGGTGCTGAAGGGTCTACTGTTGGGACAGCTTTATGTCGGCCCGAACAGTTTGTGGGCAACATTTGTCACTGTTACAGTGCAACTAATGTATTGTTTAGTGTTGCGTTGTGTGGATTTGCTGGCGTGCATCTAAAAAAAAAATACATTGTATTTCGCTCCACCAAGATTTACATGCTAAACTCAACACTGCAAAGAGAGTGACGATGTACTTCAGCTGAATGGGGGCCGACACTCACCGATCACCACGATGACAGTCTTTGTCAGCCAGAATGAAGAGAACAGATTGAGACACAGTCACTGTCGTATATTATCTGATACAGGCCACTTGTTTTTGGGGACTGGGTGTCTGACTGACGCACCAAATATTGACACAGTTCTTCATTTTTAAAAAGACAATGGAAAACGTTAGCCAATTCATTCAATAATAGATTACTTAATATAATGGCCATCAATATGTTGGTTGCCTAAAAATGTCAGATGTGAATCTGCTGAGGTGTAATGGTAACTTTAATCTTTAAACATTAAAAGTAACAGTAACAAATCCGACTCCCGACCACTGATTTTGGTAAACAGCTGAGGGATGAGGATGGAGAAATATAGCCACTCTTTAACTCATGGACAGAGCTATAAATACAAGTACAGACCATTTATGATATCAAGCTGATAGCTATTAGAGGCTGTAACCGGGCTTTTAGCGAGGTCCTGCTGAGATAGGCTTCAATGTTAATGCAATAGAAGTCTCTGCCGGCAGCGAGCCACCTGACTGACTGACACATCTATAAGGGACTATTTCCGAGTTGTCTCCGAGAGGGTATTTGTTTGTTTGTTTGGGGCCGGTATTCCCCCAGGGGTACGCGCAATGCCATCGCCAAATAAAAATGTGATTCACAGTTTTAAAAAAAAAGTAAATTTTCCTTCATATGGGATCTCAATGGGATCTCAATCCCATTGAACACGTCTGGGACTTGTTGGATTGTAGGGTGAGGCCTAGGGCCATTCCCCCCAGAAATATCCAGGAACTTGCAGGTGCCTTGGTGGGAGAGTGGGGTAACATGTCACAGCAACAACTGGCAAATATGGTGCAGTCCATTTAGGAGGAGATGCACTGCAGTTCTTAAAGCAGCTGGTGGCCACAGCAGATACTGACTGTTACTTTTGATTTTGACCCCTCCCTTTTTTTCAGGGACACATTATTCAGTTTCTGTTAGTCACATGTCTGTGGAACATGTTCAGTTTGTGTCTCAGTTGTTGAATCTTATGTTCATACAAACATTTACACGTTAAGTTTGCTGAACATAAACGCAGTTGACAGTGAGAGGAAGTTTATTTTTTTGTTGAGTTTATGTCAGATGACCTTACATGTCCTCTCTATTTATGGTTGATCTATTTCTGGATACAGCTTTACGAGGTAGAGGGAACAACGGTGCAGTATTGTGAACTCACAGTGAACCTCTGGAACAGCTGTTGTCATAGTTTGAGGAGCTCCCCCAGAATTCGTTAAGACTGCCTCGATAGTACAGAAAAGAACAGAAACTCCAAGCTTGCCTCATTACAATTATTCAGCCACATAAATGTGCTTTATTTTGTCTGTCCTACTGAACACAAACGAGTTGGGCCAGGTGAAATTTAAAATGGCCATGAATCGGGACGAATGTGTTGAATGGAAATAACATCAACAAAAAACTCTGCAATGCCACACTGCTTCAGTAGGGACAGTTTAGCTTGTGGCCTTGTGCTTCTCTCCCATTGTGACTCAGTGGGGACAGTTTAGCTTGGGGCCTTGTGCTTCTCTCCCATTGTGACTCAGTGGGGACAGTTTAGCTTGGGGCCTTGTGCTTCTCTCCCATTGTGACTCAGTGGGGACAGTTTAGCTTGGGGCCTTGTGCTTCTCTCCCATTGTGACTCAGTGGGGACAGTTTAGCTTGGGGCCTTGTGCTTCTCTCCCATTGTGACTCAGTGGGGACAGTTTAGCTTGGGGCCTTGTGCTTCTCTCCCATTGTGACTCAGTGGGGACAGTTTAGCTTGGGGCCTTGTGCTTCTCTCCCATTGTGACTCAGTGGGGACAGTTTAGCTTGGGGCCTTGTGCTTCTCTACCATTGTGACTCAGTGGGGACAGTTTAGCTTGGGGCCTTGTGCTTCTCTCCCATTGTGACTCAGTGGGGACAGTTTAGCTTGTGGCCTTGTGCTTCTCTCCCATTGTGACTCAGTAGGGACAGTTTAGCTTGTGGCCTTGTGCTTCTCTCCCATTGTGACTCAGTAGGGACAGTTTAGCTTGGGACCTTGTGCTTCTGTCCCAGTGTGACTCAGTGGGGACAGTTTAGCTTGGGGCCTTGTGCTTATCTCCCAGTGTGACTCAAGCACCACAAGTGACCAACACAGTAAGTTCATCGGTAGTTAAATCCCTATTTAAAAAATATTGTAATTTTCAGTTTTCCGCATTGTCTCTCCTGGCTCTCTACATACACCAGCCCCGCGCCCTCGACCATGATGGATTAGGCTGGGCTGGACCCCCAGAGGAAATGCTTAGTTGGCACAAAATGGCGGCTCGTTCGAGGCTTTGCAGTGATGGAATAATCCTAGTCTTCGTCTCACATGGCACCCTATACCCTACGTAGTGCACTACGTTTTGAACAGAGCCCTATGGAGGTTGGTCAAAAGTAGTGCACTACAAAGGGAATAGGTTGCCATGTGAGATGCAGACCCAGTGCCCCAGATAGGCAGGAAGAACTTTGGACGTCTGAAGAACATGTGGGAGAGGTCTTCAGAAATACAAGGATGCTGCCACACAATGTATTCTCCACAATAACAGGATGGAACATTGAGGCCAAATCATGTAAATACATCATATAACCATGCCTCATATATCTTTGGAAATTCAAGATGATCGTTGGGGATAGAAACTCAAAGCATCTTGGAGTAGGAAAGCCCCCCCCGTCACGGCCGTTGAAAGAAGAGGACCAAGGTGTGGCGTGGTGAGCGTACATAGTCCTTTTATTTATATGTAAACAATACAAAAAAACAACCGTGACGCTTAAGGCTATAGTGCCAACAAACAAAGACAACTTCCCACACTGAAAGGAGGGGAAAAGGGCTACCTAAGTATGGTTCCCAATCAGAGACAACGATAGACAGCTGCCCCTGACTGAGAACCATACCCGGCCAAAACATAGAAAAACAAAATCATAGAAAACGAAACCGAGAATGCCCACCCCAAATCACACCCTGACCAAACCAAATAGAGACATGAAAACAATTTCTAAGGTCAGGGAGTGAAACCCCCCCCGTCAATATAATCTGATTCATTATGATCTAAGAGGCAAAACTGATCTTAGATCAGTTGACTATAGGAGGCCATAATATCTAGCGCTATCAACAGAAAATATGTTGAGTCATTCTGTCTAACAGAGATGGTGTTAAGCAAAGAGATCATTGGGGGAAGTAATAACACAACTGTAGCTTTGAAAGGGACCTTTCACTCAAACCTCTGTTTTCTCAGGAGCCTGAGGTTACTGGAAAACCGACTGTATCTATCCCGTCTCTCTCTCTCTAGTTCTCTCTATCCCCAAAATAATCACAAACCAATCTGTTGATAGACACCTTAGGTGAAAGGGCCCAGAGAGAGAGAGAGAGAAAGAAAGAGAGAGAAAGAGAGAGAAAGAGAGAGAAAGAGAGAAAGAAAGAGAAAGAAAGAGAGAGAAGAGGAGAGAGAGAGGGAGAGAGGGAGAGAGGGAGAGAGGGAGAGAGGAGAGGAGAGAGAGGGAGAGAGGGAGAGAGGGAGAGAGGGAGAGAGGGAGAGAGGGAGAGAGGGAGAGAGAGGAGAGGAGAGAGAGAGGAGAGGAGAGGAGAGAGAGAGAGAGGAGAGGAGAGGAGAGAGAGGAGAGGAGAGGAGAGGAGAGGAGAGGAGAGGAGAGGAGAGGAGAGGAGAGGAGAGGAGAGGAGAGGAGAGGAGAGGAGAGGAGAGGAGAGGAGAGGAGGAGAGAAAGAGAGAGAGGAGAGAGGAGAGGAGGAGAGAAAGAGAGAGAGGAGAGGAGAGGAGAGAGAGAGGAGGAGAGAAAGAGAGAGAGGAGAGGAGAGGAGAGGAGAGAGAGAGGAGGAGAGATTTACAAAGGGGCAAGTTAAAGAAACCCAAAAGTAAAAAGAAAGCGTTGAAAAGAACAAGAGAGTATTGGGGAAAAGCCTGAATGTAGAAGTTGTCTGAGGTTGTTTGAAAACCATGTGAAGAATGAAATACAAACTACACCGTCTCCCTACATCCTATATCTGTAAGATGCACGAGGAGCTTGGTTGGACCATGGCACCTCCTAACATAGAGTGTGACTGACAAACACATGGGAGAATCTCAGTGGAGAAAATAACCTTATGCATGGCACAACATCGTTCAACATAACAACCTCTTCATAAGGCAGCCTGAGATGGAAATAGACTGGCTCTAACCAGAATAGAAAGAGGAGTGGGAGGCCCCGGTGCACAACTGAGTAAGAGGACAAGTACATTAGTGTGTCTAGTTTGAGAAACAGACGCCTCACAAGTCCTCAACTGGCAGTTAAATAGTACCTGCAAAACACATCTCAACGTCAGCAGTGAAGAGGCGACTCCAGGATGCTGGCCTTCTAGGCAGCTCCAGATTATCAAGTAGTCTAACGAAGGCCAGTTTTATTACTACTTTAATCAACACAACAGTTTTCAGCTGTGCTAACATAATTGCAAAAGGGTTTACTAATGACCAATTAGCCATTTAATATGATAAACTTGGATTAGCTAACACAACGTGCCATTGGAACACAGGAGTGATGGTTGCTGATAATGGACATCTGTACACCTATGTAGATATTCCATAAAATAAATCTGCCTTTCCAGCTACAATAGTCATTTACAACATGAACAATGTCTACACTGTATTTCTAATCAATTTGATGTTATTTTAATGGACAAAAAAATAGATTTTCTTTCAAAAACATTCCTTAGTGACCTCAAACTTTTGAAGGGTAGTGTATATTTTAGTTTTTGTGTGATTATGTTTGTGACAACCAGTAATTATCTAAGCAATTCAATCCCGCTCCCTCTTGCATGCCAAGCGAGCGATCTACCACTTGAGCTAATTCCCCAGTTCTACAGTGAAGTGGTTAATGCCTGATGTTCTATAGTAAAGTTCTTAAGGTCTGATGTTCTACACTGAAGTTCTTACGGCCTGATGTTCTATAGCGAAGTTCTTAAAGTCTGATGTTCTACAGTGAAGTTCTTAAGGCCTGATGTTCTATAGTAAAGTTCTTACGGCCTGATTTTCTATAGCGAAGTTCTTAAAGTATGATGTTCTACAGTGAAGTTCTTAAGGCCTGATGTTCTACAGTAATGTTCTTACGGCCTGATGTTCTACAGTGAAGTTCTTAAGGCCTGATGTCCTACAGTGAAGTTCTTAAGGCCTGATGTTCTACAGTAATGTTCTTACGGCCTGATGTTCTACAGTGAAGTTCTTAAGGCCTGATGTTCTACAGTGAAGTTCTTAAGGCCAGATGTTCTACAGTGAAGTTCTTAAGGCCTGATGTTCTACAGTGATGTTCTTACGGCCTGATGTTCTACAGTGAAGTTCTTAAGGCCTGATGTTCTACAGTAATGTTCTTACGGCCTGATGTTCTACAGTGAAGTTCTTAAGGCCTGATGTTCTACAGTGAAGTTCTTAAGGCCTGATGTTCTACAGTGAAGTTCTTAAGGCCTGATGTTCTACAGTGAAGTTCTTAAGGCCTGATGTTCTACAGTGAAGTTCTTAAGGCCTGATGTTCTACAGTGATGTTCTTACGGCCTGATGTTCTACAGTGAAGTTCTTAAGGCCTGATGTTCTACAGTAATGTTCTTAAGGCCTGATGTTCTACAGTGAAGTTCTTAAGGCCTGATGTTCTACAGTGAAGTTGTTTTTATGTATTTAACTAGGCAAGTCAGTTAAGAACAAATTGTTATTTACAATGATGGCCTACCCCAGACAACACTGGGCCAATTGTGCGCCGCCCTATGGGACTCCCAATCACAGCTGATTGTGATACAGCCTGGAATCAAACCAGGGTCTGTAGTGATACCTCTAGCACTGAGATGCAGTGCCTTAGACAGCTGCGCCACTCGGGAGCCCTAAAACAGTTTTGTGATTGCGCTGCGAGCAAGGTTCAAACCTGACTGAGGAGATTTCAAGTCTAAGGCCTTGACCACTTCACCATCGCAGCTTGCTCAGTTGTTAATGGCTGATGTTCTGCAGGGAAGTTGTTCATTTCAAAGCCTGGAACTCCTTTGACTCTCTTGTAATGTTAGAAGATATTAATTAATCTCGCAACTGTGATTGGTGAGACACTACTCCATCAGTGTACATACTCAGTATTTTATATTCCAACAGTGTTACTGTTAATGCAGTAAAACATCAGATATCAGTCAAGGGGCCGCATGAAGGAGGGGCGGCAGGGTAGCCTAGTGGTTAGAGTGTTGGACTAGTAACCGCAAGGTTGCAAGTTCAAACCCCCGAGCTAACAAGGTACAAATCTGTCGTCCTTGCCCCTGAACAAGACAGTTAACCCACTGTTCCTTGGCTGTCATTGAAAATAAGAATTTGTTCTTAACTAAATTGTCTAGTTAAATAAAGGTAAAAAAAGGAGCTTGTGGCCCTGATTTGTTTTGGTAAAATGGCTTACCCAGTAGTGTGAGGATGCAGGCCAGGATGGCAATGAGTGCCCCGGTGCTGAGGCCCGCTGAGAGCATGGAGTTCTCACTCCCACACGACTGGGGGATCCCATCAGGGTCACAGTCGCACACCCGGATGGACAGGGTGTTGGTGCTGCTGAGGGCGGGGCTCCCATTGTCCATGATGAGGACGGGGAGGCGGTACACGTTCTGGTGGCGGCGCTGGAAACCCCTTGTTTGGTCAGCACAGAAGCCGTGTTGTCTCGGGGAGGGGAGGGGGAGGCATATCAATACACTGATAAAATTGTGTTCAGTAATACTTGGTGGATTCCTAAAAAACCATGACAAACATTAGCTGATATTGGGTTTACATAATGGAAAATAGACAATCAAGGCAAGGAAACCACAATATGGTTGTGGAGCTGCTCCTGCCTGGTGACCAAGCATCCATTTTGAGTGGCTCCCTTATTTGTTTAGACTGTTCTGCTGCCAACTGTGCAAGTTGTATCGGCCCAATATGACCATGTGTCTGTCCGGTTAGTGCTATCCGGGATCCTTGTGGCGTTTCTACCCTATACCCTAACCTTTACCCCTACCCATTCCGGGTCAGGCACTTACCTTTGTTGTCTCTCAGGGTGAAGTTGAGATTCCCAGCAGCCTCAGCGGTCAGGGAGAAGAAGAAGCGGTGTCCACTCTGAGGCTGGTCTCGGTCAACAGCACTGATGGTCTCAATGACCTGTAGGGGATAGATGACAAAAGGTTACATTCAGTTCAGGTCAGTTCAGGTTATTGTGTTGCATTCTGGAGTACGGTGTCTATATTAGAACAGTCTCAGCAGGACTTGTATTTATCTACTGTCGAGAGCTGTCTTAATATTACGGAAGCCCTTAAGGTTCATAGTGGGAGAAAAAAGTTAATTCCCTCCTTTTTTTCATCTGTTGCTTCAGATTTCTTTATTTGTTCCCTCGATATAAAAATGTATTCCCTCGATATAAAAATGTATTCCCTCGATATAAAAATGTATTCCCTCGATATAAAAATGTACTCCCTCAATATAAAAATGTATTCCCTCGATATAAAAATGTACTCCCTCGATATAAAAATGTATTCCCTCGATGCAAAAATGTATTCCCTCGATATAAAAATGTACTCCCTCGATATAAAAATGTATTCCCTCGATATAAAAATGTACTCCCTCGATATAAAAATGTACTCCCTCGATATAAAAATGTATTCCCTCGATAAATAAATGTGTTCCTTCTATATGAAAATGTGTTCTCTAAATATAAAATGTATTCCCTCGATAAATAAATGTGTTCCTTCGATATGAAAATGTGTTCTCTAAATATAAAATGTATTCTCTCAATATAAAAATGTGCTCCCAGGCCTTCCGAGTGGAACAGCAGTATAAGGCACTGCAATGCAGTGCTAATGGCATCACTACAGACCGGGTTCGTTCCTGGGCTGTTTCACCACCGGCCGTGATCGTGTGTCCCATAGGGTGGCACAAGTGCCGTCCAGGTTAGGGGAGGGTTTGACTGGGGAAGCTATACCTGGCTCATCATGCTCTAGTGACTCCTTGTGGTGGGCCGGACGCCTGCAGGCTGACCTCTGTTGTCAGTTGAACAGTGTTTCTTCCGACACATTGATGCAACTGGCTTCCGTGTTAAAAAGTTAACTTCTTATGGCTGCAGGGGCAGTATTGAGTAGATTGGATGAAAGGTGCCCAGAGTAAACGGCCTGCTCCTCATTCCTAGTTGCTAATATATGCATATTATAATTAGTATTGGATAGAAAACACTCTGAAGTTTCTAAAACTGTTTGAATGATGTCTGTGAATATAACAGAACTCATATGGCAGGCAAAAACCCGAGAAGAAATCCAAACAGGAAGTGAGAAATCTGAGGTTGGTCGATTTTCAACCCAGGCCCAATTGAATTTACAGTGGAATATGGATGAAGTTGCACATCCTAGGGCTTCCACTAGATGTCAACCCTCTTTAGAAACTTGAATGAGGCTTCTACTGTATTGTGAGGCTGAATGAGAGGGGAATGAGTCAGGTTACTGGCAGAGAGCCATTTCCTGGTCACACGCAATTCACATATCGACCTGCGTTCCATTGCTTCTCTAGACACAAAGGAATTCTCCGGTTGGAACGTTATTGAAGATTTATGATAACAACACCCTAAAGATTGATTCTATACTTAGTTTGAAATGTTTCTAAGACCTGTAATATAACTTTTTAAAGTTTTTGTCTGAAGTTATGCACGAGCGTTTGGATTTGTATACCTAACGCGCTAACAAGAGTAGCTACTTGGACATAAATAATGGACATTATTGAACAAATCCAGCATTTATTGTGGAACAGCGATTCCTGGGAGTGCATTCTGATGAAGATCATCAAAGGTAAGGGAACATTTATAATGTAATATTTGATTTCTGTTTGACTCCAACATGGCGGAAAATTGTATTTGTTTTCTGAGCGCCGTCTCAGATTATTGCATGGTATGCTTTTTCCGTAAAGTTTTTTAAAAATCTGACACAGCTGTTGCAATAAGGAGAGGTATATCTATAATTTCATGTGTCTAACTTGTATTATCATCTACATTTATGATGAGTATTTCTGTTGAATCAATGTTGCTATGCAAAATCACTGGATTTTTTTGGAACTGTAAACGTAATGCGCCAATGTAAACTCAGATTTTTTATATAAATATGAACTTCATCAAACAAAACTCACATGTCACCTGAAGTCCTATGTGTGTCATCTGATGAAGCTCATCAAAGGTTAGTGATTAATTTAATCTTTATTTCTGCTTTTTGTGACTACTCTCTTAGGCTGGAAAAATAGCTGTGTTTTTCTGTGGCTTGGTGGTGACCTAACATAATCGTTTGAAATTGGACACTGTGGTGGGATTAACAATAAGATTACCTTTATATATAAAATACATGTATGTTTGAAGAATTTTAATTATGGGATTTCTGTTGTTTTGAATTTGGCGTCCTGCACTTGCACTGGCTGTTGTCATATCATCCTGTTAACGGGATTGCAGCCCAAAGAAGTTTTATGAAGCGCAGTTTGGAGGGTCATGTTTGCGGAGGACGCATGACTCGACCTTCACCTCTCCCGAGCCCGTTGGGGAGCTGCAGCGAGGAGACCAGATTGAAATCGGGGAGGGAAGAAAGGGTCAAATACAAAAAAAATGTAATAATAATGTGTTCTCTCAAATGCTTTTATTAATGACCTCTATTCATTCATTTGTTCCTCTGGATCTCTCCTGCAGATTCGAGTGCATGTCTTTATCATGGATTGATCAGAGTTCATTGAATTCTACTTCAATCTGGGCATGAAATAAAAATATTTTATTTGTTGTTTGAATATATTATTGCGATAACCCCATTTATTTACAGAATATTTACTCCCCTTTTCAGAACCATGGATGATATGGCTGACTTGATAAACCACAAATCAAATGTTAAGCTACTCCCGACTCCTGGTGGATTTGCGGAGCCTATCTGAGGATTAGCCTGGCTGTTTTCTTTCTCCACCATTACCCCCCCCAAAGGGGGTCATAATATGAACTCTATACTGGACCACTGAGTGAAAAAAGAAGAGCCAAATCAACATTTATAATAAAAATGCACAGACAACATTTTCAGAGATGACAATAGGTCACACCAAGAGATAGAGACATATAGTGTAAAACACCAGCTATAACATCTGACAATATGGATGGTGATATTAGTGATACATCGAGGGGAAAGGCAGTACCACACTGGGACTAATTTAGAAAACCGTTACACCACCTACAAAATCCCCATTGAACCCTCCTGCGTGTGGTCAGGATTAGCCTCTTACCAATAATGATGACCCTTTCAACAATACTCATAAAAATAACAATAATGTTACATTGGTATGTTTTTCAGTAAGTTGATATAGAGTATTGTTAGTAGAACCTGGTATTATATTTATATAATATGACTTCATAAATGTGTGTGTATTGCAAGCTGGGTCTGCTGCAGAACAACAAAAAGAGGAAGGCCACAAAATTTGGAAAAAACTCCAACCACCCAAGTTATTGCACCAAGTCTGGAACCAACAGAACAGCTTCTACCCCCAAGCCATAAGACTGCTAAATAGTTAGTCCAAGTGATTGGTTAACTATTTAACAATATGCATTTACTCTCTTTGCACTAGCTCTTTTGACTCATCACATACGCTGATGCTACTGTCTATTATCTATCCTGTTGCCTGGTCACTTTATCCCTACCTATATGTACATACAGTGCCTACAGAAAGTGTTCATACCCATTGACTTATTTCACATGTTGTTGTGTTTACAGCCTGAATTCAAAATGGATTCAATAATATTTTTCTTCCTCACCCATCTACACACAATACCCCATAATGACAAAGTGAAAACATGTTTTTAGAAATGTTTGCAAATGTATTTAATATGAAATATAGAAATATCTCATTTACATTAGTATTAACACCCCTGAGTCAATACTTTTTAGAAGCACTTTTGGCGGTGACTACAACTTAGTCTTTCAGGGTAAGTTTCTTAGAAATTTCCACACCTGGATTGTGCAACATTTGCCCATTATTCTTTTCAAAATGATTCAAGCACTGACACATTGGTTGTTGATCCTTGACAACCATTTTCAGTTCTTGCCATAGATTTTCAAATATTTTCTAGTCAAACTGTAACTCAGCCACTCAGGAACATTCACCATCTTCTTGGTAAGCAACTCCAGTGTAGATATGGCCTTATGTTTTAGGTTATTGTCCTGCTGAAAGGTGAATTCATCTCCCAGTGTCTGGTGGAAAGCAGATTGAACCAGGTTTTTCTCTAGGATTTTGCATGTGCTTAGCTCCAATCTATAAAAAAATGTATCCTGAAATACTCTCCAGTCCTTAATGATTAAAAGCATACCTATAACATGACGCAGCCACCACTATGCTTGCAAATATGGAGAGTAGTACTCAGTAATGTGTTGTATTGGATTTTTAAAATTCTGTACAGGCTTCCTTTTTGTCACTCTGTCAATGATTTGGCCCTGATTTTTTTTTTAGTATTACTTTACTGCCTTGTTGCAAACCAGATACATGTTTTGGAATATTTTTTATTCTGTAGGGACTTCCTCCTTTTCACTGTCAGTTGAGTTTGTATTGTGGAGTTACTATAATGTTGTTGATTCATCCTCAGGTTTCTCCCGCCACAACCATTAAACTCTGTAACTGTTTTAAAGTCACCATTGGCCTCATTGTGAAATCCCTGAGCAATTTCCTTCCTCTCCGGCTACTAAGTTAAGAAAGGACGCCTGTATCTTTGTAGTGACTGGTTGTATTGATTTTTGTAATTTTTATTTTATTTAACCTTTATTTAACTAGGAAAGTCAGTTAAGAACAAATTCTTACTTTACAATGATGGCCTACCCCGGCCAAACCCTAACCCGGACGCCACTGAGCCAATTGTACATTGCCCTATGGGACTCCCGATCACAGCGGGTTGTGATACAGCCTGGAATTGGACACGGGTCTGTAGTGACACCTCTAGTACTGAGATGCAGTGCCTTAGACCGCAGCACCACTCGGGAGCTCCGAGTTGATACACTGGCCACAGTGTAATTATTAACTTCACCATGTTAAAAGGGATATTTTTTTTTACCCGTCTACCAATAGGTGCACTTCTTTGCAAGGCATTGGAAGACCTCCCTGGTCTTTGTGGTTGAGTCTGTGTTTGAAATTCACTGCTTGACTGAGGGAACTTACATATAATTATATGTGTGGGGTACAGAGATGAGGAAGTCGTTCACACAGGTGAGTCCATGCAACTTATTACGTGACATGTTGAGCACATATTTTACTCCTGAACCTATTTAGGCTTGCCATAAGAAATGGGGTTGAATACTTATTGACTCAAGACATTTGCAGCTTTTTATTAAGTTACAAAAATGTCCAAAAACACAATTCCACTTTGACATTGTAAGGTATTATGTGTAGGCCGTGACAGAAAACAATCTAAATGTAATCCATTTTAAATTCCGGCTGTAACAAAACAAACATGTTAAAAAGGCAAGGGGTGCGAATACTTTCGGAAGGCAATGTATCTACCTCAATTACCTCGTACCCCTGCACTTCGACTTGGTACTGGTATCCTGTGTGTATAACCAAGTCATCATTACTAATTGTGTATATATTCCTTGGTGTTATTGTTGTTCTATAATCACAAACATTTTTTTACTCTGCACTTTTGGGAAGGGCCGTAAGTAAGCATTTCACTGTTAGTCTACACCTGCTGTTTATGAAGCATTTCACTGTTAGTCTACACCTGCTGTTTATGAAGCATTTCACTCTTAGTCTACACCTGCTGTTTATGAAGCATTTCACTGTTAGTCTACACCTGCTGTTTATGAAGCATTTCACTGTTAGTCTCCACACCTGGTGTTTATGAAGCATTTCACTGTTAGTCTCCACACCTGCTGTTTATGAAGCATTTCACTGTTAGTCTACACCTGCTGTTTATGAAGCATTTCACTGTTAGTCTACACCTGCTGTTTATGAAGCATTTCCCTGTTAGTCTACACCTGCTGTTTATGAAGCATGTGACAAATAACATTTGATTTGAAATAGATTAAAATACATAGGAGTGTGAATTCTATTATTATACCACCTTGAAATTATCTCATAAACACCATCATATCACTTCCAAACCAAATGGAAAAGGGGAAGCGCGAGTTTAAGCCAAATAACTAAATAACTAATACTGACACACACACACACACACACACACACACACACACACACACACACACACACACACACACACACACACACACACACACACACACACACACACACACACACACACACACACACACACACACACACACACACACACACACACACACACAATGTTTGCCTCGGACAATTTAAGCATTAAAGTGGAAAAACCATTCCCGGGCTGGCTTACGATTTATGACACACATGAAATAAAAAAAACACACCATTTAAAAGTGCTGTGTTTAAAAGATGATTATCAGTGGAGGCCCCATCAGGTGGCGCTATAAGAAGATTCCCCCTGGCCCGATGCTCTGCAGGTTGCCTAATCCCCCTAGCTTTGGCTGGGTAAAACACCAGCTGTGCCGAGCCCTGCCCTCGTGAAGAGCAAGTCAGCACAAAACCTCAATATGAGAAAATCTCCTGGAAACTGGAAATGCACCACCATGCCAACAGGGTTTCTGTCCCAAATGGGACCCTCTTCCCTACATAGTGCACTACTTTTGACCAGAGCCCTATGGCACCCAATTCCCTACATAGTGCACTACTTTTGACCAGAGCCCTATAGCACCCAATTCCCTCTATAGTGCACTACTATAGACCAGAGCACTATTCCACCCTATTCCCTACATAGTGCACTACTTATGACCAGAGCCCTATGGCACCCAATTCCCTACATAGTGCACTACTTTTGACCAGAGCCCTATGGCACCCAATTCCCTCCATAGTGCACTACTTTTGACCAGAGCCCTATGGCACCCAATTCCCTACATAGTGCACTACTTTTGACCAGAGCCCTATGGCACCCAATTCCCTCCATAGTGCACTACTTTTGACCAGAGCCCTATGGCACCCAATTCCCTACATAGTGCACTACTTTTGACCAGAGCCCTATGGCACCCAATTCCCTCTATAGTGCACTACTTTTGACCAGAGCCCTATGTCACCCTATTCCCTACATAGTGCACTACTTTTCACCAGAGCCCTATGGAACCCTATTCCCTACATAGTGCACTACTTTTGACCAGAGCCCTATGGAACCCTATTCCCTACATAGTGCACTACATAGTGCACTACTTTTGACCAGAGCCCTATACATAATGAATATGATTCTATTTGGGATGCACGGTGGGAGTGAGTAAAGCAACAACAACTGTATTTTATTTGTGATAAATTGACATAAATCCCTAAATATGCCACCTTGTCTGTGCGAGGATTTAAAGTTTAAACCCACGTGATTATCTGGATGGATTTAGTGTCTTATTTGTTTAGGTAGCTCAATATGTGTTGTCCCGTCTCACTTAACAGTGAGTGAATATTTGGCACAGGACTTTGAGAGGTTTAAGGGCTTTTTTAGGATCATCAAATAAATCATGTATAAATAAACAGTTTATTTTATATAAGTGTTATTTATGTGTTTTGGTTTATTTTCTATTTGTTTTAATTTTCTGTTTGATTTATTTATGAGCACATTTTCCAACATGTTGCGTTTAGATTTGTTTTCAGTATATTGCTATGAGGACAAGGTTCAAAAACCGTGTCATGGGTCAAGTAGCCGACAGCGAGATAGATATGTAAATTATAGATCATATAACATACACTTGGAAGATAGCATGCTTTACCCATATATACTGTATTGTTCACCCTTTCAAGATCATGCTATTTCCCCAAAATGGGCCCTTGACTGAAAAGTGCCCATGGTTAATGGTACTATAGGTATATTATATATATATATATATATATATATACACACAAAAGTATGTGGACTCCGCTTCAAATTAATGGATTCGGCTACTTCAGCCACACCTGTTGCTGATAAGTGTATAACATCGTGCAGACAGCCATGCAATCTCCATAGACAAACATTGGCAGCAGAATGGCCTTACTGAAGAGCTCAGTGACTTTTGACGTGGCACCGTCATAGGATGCCACCTTTCCAACAAGTCAGTTATTGAAATTTCTGCCCTGCTAGATCTGCACCGGTCAACATCTAGGAGCAACAACGGCTCAGTTGCAAAGTGGTAGGCCACACAAGCTCACAGAAAGGGACCACCGAGTGCTGAAGCACGTAGCGCATATAAATCGTCTTTCCTCGGTTGCAACATTCACAACTGAGTTCCAAACTGCCTCTGGAATCAACGTCAGCACAAGAACTGTTAGTCTGGAGCTTCATGAAATGGGTTTCCATGGTTTCCATGGCCAAGCAGCCGCACACAAGCCACTGGACTCAGTGGAAACACATTCTCTGGATGGACGACTCACGCTTCACTATCTGGCAGTCCGACGGACGAATGTCGGCTTAGCGGTGCCAGGAGAACACTACCTGCCCCAATGCATAGTTCCAACTGTAAAGTTTGGTGGAGGAGGAATAACGGTCTTAACGCTACAGCATACAATGACATTCTAGACGATTCTGGAATGTCATTCTAGAATTGTGAGTCTAGAATCGGGGGAAGGCCCTTTCCTGTTCCAGCATGGCAATAACCCCGTGCACAAAGCGAGGTCCATTCAGAAATGCATGTCGAGATCGGTGTGGAAGAACTTGACTGGCCTGAATAGAGCACTGACCTCAACCCCATCGAACACCGACTGCGGGCCAGGCCTAATCGCCCAACATCAGTGCCTCGACCTCACTAATGCTCTTGTGGCTGAATGGAAGCAAATCTCCGCAGCAATGTTCAAACATCTAGCAGACACCTTCCACCACCTTATACTTTTGATCGTGTAGTGTATATACCTCCCAGAACCAGTGTCCATATACTTTTGATCGTGTAGTGTATATACTTCCCAGAACCAGTGTCCATATACTTTTGATCGTGCAGTGTATATACTTCCCAGAACCAGTGTCCACATACCTTTGAGTCGTGTAGTGTATATACCTCCCAGAACCAGTGTCCATATACTTTTGATCGTGTATTGTATATACCTCCCAGAGCCAGTGTCCATATACTTTTTATCGTGTAGTGTATATACCTCCCAGAACCAGTGTCCACATACTTTTGAGTCGTGTAGTGTATATACCTCCCAGAACCAGTGTCCACATACTTTTGAGTCGTGTAGTGTATATACTTCCCAGAACCAGTGTCCACATACTTTTGAGTCGTGTAGTGTATATACTTCCCAGAACCAGTGTCCACATACTTTTGAGTCGTGTAGTGTATATACTTCCCAGAACCAGTGTCCACATACTTTTGAGTCGTGTAGTGTATATACTTCCCAGAACCAGTGTCCACATACTTTTGAGTCGTGTAGTGTATATACTTCCCAGAACCAGTGTCCACATACATTTGAGTCGTGTAGTGTATATACTTCCCAGAACCAGTGTCCACATACTTTTGAGTCGTGTAGTGTATATACTTCCCAGAACCAGTGTCCACATACTTTTGAGTCGTGTAGTGTATATACTTCCCAGAACCAGTGTCCACATACATTTGAGTCGTGTAGTGTATATACTTCCCAGAACCAGTGTCCACATACATTTGAGTCGTGTAGTGTATATACTTCCCAGAACCATGTAGTGTAGTGTATATTGTATGTGTATTACTATATCGGTTATCTGTGATAACAAACTGGAACCTTTTTAACACTATTATCCGTCGCTCCATGGAAGCCCCCCTAGAGAACATGCAGTCAGCTAGAAATGCTACACATGTACGAAAGGCTGGGCAGAGACGACACCTCAGACCCGTCACGCTACAGTGGGTCTACTTGTTAGCCAGACAGTTACTATTCAAATCCTATAGCAGCCATTTAGGAAGGCAGCAGCCATTATGGAAAAAGACTTACATTCAAATAATAACTTTGACAAGTGCTGGACCGACATATAACAATGGTACTCTGTATGGGATTTAGTATTATTCTTCTTCTTCATCGTCTGCCATTGTGTGAAAAACACCTGGCAGTCAAAATCAGCTCTGGAACGACACATCACAACCAATAATGGGATGACAGTTGGAAAAATAGCCGAATCAAGGGCACCTAAACAATAGAGCAGGCACCCTGAGATAGAAAACAGAAGGCAGAGCGAGACAAACTACACGAATAACCCCATTGCAGGTGTGGGATGCCGATGGGACTTAGGGACTGACGCTTACACACCCGCTTACATACCCGCCATCTGTTTTCCATTGCAATGGCTGAAGTGGAAACCTTTTGGGGTAATTAGGAAATTAATACATTTGGCTTGTTCATTATTGGTTTGCTTTTGTAAGGAAAAACTCCAGGGAGGAGCATGGGTCATGTCAGGATAGTGCCATTAACAATGAACAACTAGGAACAGCTATTGGTAATCCCTTGTATTGCCTCTCCTTCAAAAGGCAAACGTTTTAGTTTACCTTTATTTAACTAGGCAAATCAGTTAAAAGAACAAATTATTATTTACAATGACGGCCTACCCCGACCAAACCTGGATGAGGTGCCGCCCAATGAGCACTTAATAAATATGACAGTGACGGCAAGATGTTATTGCTTTAAAAATAAACTTTAAGAATGCCATTGCAGATTTGAATTATTTCTATCTAAATTGAAATATCTAGGTGTGTGGATCGATGGTGGGAAAGGTATCTTTAATTGACTGAAAATACCCTATCGGACAGAAAGAGACACACCTCCTAAACCACAAACCTAAATCTAAGGGTGTGTGGTTCTTGTAGTCTCTTATCATCTCATTCAAACCATACAGCCGACATGCAAGCTTTTACATAAACGATTAGCGTTGCTTGCTGTTTGAGGTTTTAGTCCCTGTTGGCTGTGATTGGGAGTCCCATTGACTAATTGTGTTGTCTGGGTTAGGGTTTGGCAGGGGTAGGCCAGTCATTGTAAATTGTAAACACCTGCATTGTTTGCTGTTTGAGGTTTTAGGCTGGGTTTCTGTACAGCACTTTGAGATATCAGCTGATGTACGAAGGGCTATATAAATACATTTGATTTGAAATTTGATTTGATTAGCGACTACCTTTCCATAGTGTATCTTTAAGTTCTTAATGAGAGATAAACAGTCATTTAAGGCTCCAAAGAGACTGAAACAAATGACACGAAGGGAAAACAGACCACAGGGCAAACAACCATTTATGTTTACTCTTTGCTGTCACAATGATAAGAGCTTTTTCTACATTAAAATGTGTCTTTAGCACATAATTATTGAAACGTTATTATAATCATACTGAAAGGTAATTAAGTCATAACAGATGACATACAAAACGTGATTTACAAAAACGTACAATGCTCTTTTGTTTTCATATTTAAATAATTTGTTCTTCCGGGTGTATTTTTTGAATAAGAAAGCATTGGGAACAAGGTATTCTCGGGGATATGATGCAATAACTAAGAAAGAGACTAATATGATTATTTTCCTGTTTGTCACGCCTTGGTCATTGTATTTTGTGTTTTTGTTATATGTTTGGTCAGGCCAGGGTGTGACATGGGTTTATATGTTGTTTTTCGTATTGGGGTTTGTAGTATTTGGGATCGCGGCTGATTAGGGGTGTTGTATAGGCTTGGCTGCCTGAGGCGATTCTCAATTGGAGTCAGGTGCTTATCGTTGTCTCTGATTGGGAACCGTATTTAGGTAGCCTGAGTTCGCTTTGTATTTTGTGGGTGTTTGTTCCTATCTCTGTGTAGTAGTCACCAGATAGGCTGTAATTAGTTTCACGTTTCGTTTGTTGTTTTCGTAATTCAGTTATTTCATGTACCGTTTTCATTAATTAAAGTCATGAGTAACCTACACGCTGCATTTCGGTCTGACTCTCTTCTTACAACAGACGAACGCCGTTACACTGTTATGGCGTAGAAAGAGAAAGAGACTAATATGAGTATTTTCCTGTTATGGTTATGGTACTTGTATTGAGAGGTGTTATGCTCAAATTTGTAATAAAAAACATTTGTCCCAGGTTCTGGAGTAAATTGTAATATGGAACAAAAATTAAATGTACAAACTTGTAGGCTTCCCAAGTTTCATTAGAAACATGGTTGGGGCATATGTTATTTTATTTTGTATTTTTAAATTGTATTTAACTAGGCAAGTCAGTTTAAGAACACATTCTTATTCTGATTAAATGCCATATGCTGGATAAAACTAGGTACTTGGGAGTAGGTACCAGTGTGCAGATTTATTTTTTGCTCTCGGTTCTTAGTAATTGCTATTTTCTTCTAATATCGGAAAAAGTCAAACATGTGACAACCAGCCCTAGTCTCCCCTACCGCTGACCATTGCAACCGGTCATTACCATTTGTAACAACAAAACATGCCTGCTTGATTGTAATACCCTTCCAGCTTAGACCCCTGTCCTACAATACAGTTTCCTGTTGACAGATTGAAGTACACCACAAACCCCTTCTTAGCCCCCCCCCAGCTGAGCGTCCAGGCTACAAAGCCAGGACGACCCAATCAATAAGTAACCTCTAAGAACTTAAAAACAAGAACACAAATTTCTCAACAATCTATTGACTATTTTGTTTGTGATTGTGACCACTTCAACAACCCTCACGGTCTCAGAAGTTTTGATTTGATTTCCCCTTTATGCTCAGTCTTCCCGTTGTGTCTCTCAACGGGCCGGTAGGTACACTGTGCCCAGTATGTTGTTTCTAAGGCCTTAATGGTAGCTGTTTGAGATGTCTTCGTGTTATCATTGATAATGAATGCTACTCTCTCTACAAGGGTAACGGTAGCAATCCCTTGGTCACAGACTTGCTTCCACAGGAGAATTAGTGAGGTCGGGTTCTCGTCACACGGGAGTCCTAAGGGAGTGACAGAAGAATGAAAAACAATAGTCAGTCAGTCAGTCAGTCAGTCAGTCAGTCAGTCAGTCAGTCAGTCAGTCAGTCAGTCAGTCAGTCAGTCAGACAGACAGACAGACAGACAGACAGACAGACAGACAGACAGACAGACAGACAGACAGACAGACAGACAGACAGACACACAGACAGACACACAGACAGACACACAGACAGACACACAGACAGACACACAGACAGACACACAGACACACAGACACACACACACACACACACACACACACACACACACACACACACACACACACACACACACACACACACACACACACACACACACACACACACACACACACACACACACACACACACACACACACACAAACTGTCTTCAAGCCCTCTTTGTGGCAGCTTAGTCAATCAGGGACACAATCAAGTTGTTTGTTTTTACAGGATTGGCCTTGTCATCCAATCACAATCAGGTATTGGCAGTGAATGCCGAACTCACAGGAGTCTAAGGCACTGTTGACATTGGTTTTGAAAATATTATATACAGTCGAAGTCGGAAGTTTACATACACTTAGGTTGGAGTCAGATTTGTGTGTATTGTTGTGATACTTTGTTGTGTCAGATACTAATGCACTGTTGGAGCTCGGATTTAAACATGATTTAACCATGGTGAACATACATCTCGCCAATGCAAAACCAAAGAAGTTAACTTTTATGTCATATTGCGTGAGTTACAGTTTTGATATTCTTTGCTACTCCTTATCTGATGATGGTCTATTGAGATCCCAGCAGCATCAAAATCATTGTTTTGTTACTAAAGCACCTTATACCACCCACCACTGCGACCTGTATGCTCTAGTCGGCTAAAGTTTCTTTTTAAAGTAGTACAGGAATCCACTTCATTCATTTGGGAGAAGGTGTATGTACAGTATGTAGGCTAGGGGTTTTTGCATGTTGTTTCGCTCAGTGTCTCTCGGTGCGGGCAAACAGGGACTCCTTTGAATTGTTTAAGTGGCACAGCCTCGGGATGACAATGATTTTCACATGGTACCACTGTTGACGGATTTTAAATGACATAATGCATGATGCCAGTTATTAAAGTGTCCTCTCGGCCCCAATTCTAGATGTTACACAGGTGGTGTTCAGCCAGGAAGGCTGGTCTCAGATCTGTTTTTATTATATAGCCAACTCCTACAACTCCAAGTTTGGCACGTCAACTCCAAGATTGGCACGTCAACTCCAAGATTGGCACGTCAACTCCAAGATTGGCACGTCAACTCCAAGATTGGCACGTCAACTCCAAGATTGGCATGTCAACTCCAAGTTTGGCATTACAATTACCACAGCAGCTGGCTATACAGCACAAACATGTTGAAGGCCAGAGTAATATTTGGGTACTCTAGAGTATATGTGTATATAACGTTTTTGGAGCTCAAATCAGTCTAACCTTTAAAGAGATAATTTGAGCATTTTGACAACTAGCATTAGCACAATGCTTTGGTCATGATCAGCTAGCTGATCCCATAAATTTCCAGTCATTGAGCTAACGCTAATTAGAAATCGGTCGAGAAACTACCTTCAACTTCCTTTAAAAGAGAGACATACAAATGGTATCCATAAATTAATCTGACTCTGAGTTACAAACAAAAATGGCTTAAATGACAAAATGTCTAACTATATAATACATAGTTATTCCATAGGAGATCGAATACCATTAACTATATAGGGCTCCCAAGTGGCGCAGCGGTCTAAGGCACTGCTTCTCAGTGATTGAGGCGTCACTACAGACACAACTGGCTGTGATTGGGAGTCCCATAGGGCGGTGCACAATTGGCCCAGGGTCGTCCAGGTTTGGCCGGTGTAGGCCGTCATTGTAAATAAGAATTTGTTCTTAACTGACTTGCCTAGTTAAATAAAAAATGGTATATGGTTATTCCATATGAGATTGAATACCACAATATATATAGTTATTCCATATGAGATTTAATACCATTAACTATACACTATATCATTATTCCATATGAGATTTAATACCATTAACTATACACTATATCATTATTCCATATGAGATTGAATACCACAATATATATAGTTATTCCATATGAGATTTAATACCATTAACTATATACTATATCATTATTCCATATGAGATTTAATACCATTAACTATACACTATATCATTATTCCATATTAGATTGAATACCACAATATATATAGTTATTCCATATGAGATTTAATACCATTAACTATATACTATATCATTATTCCATATGAGATTTAATACCATTAACTCTATACCTTATAGTTACTCACAGGAGTCTAAGGCACATTGGTTTTGAAAATATTATATACAGTCAAGTCGGAAGTTTAACACAAGTCAGATTTGTGTATTGTTGTGATACTTTTATGTCATATTGGTGAGTTATTTTGATATTCTTTGCTACTATTCCTACCTATCTGATGATGGTCTATTCCATATGAGATTTAATACCATTAACTATATACTATATCATTATTCCATATGAGATTTAATACCATTAACTATATACTATATCATTATTCCATATGAGTTTTAATACCATTACCTATATACTATGTAGTTATTCCATATAAGATTTAATACCACTAATTACAAAATAGGATTTCCTGTTATCAACCTCTTGCGTGATCTCCCGGACAACGTTACAGCCTTTTCCCTGCCTGTACTGTTGCTTTTTTGGACCCCCTGTGTGTGACCTTCTGCCTGCCCCTGGACGCAGCTACCTGCCTCCTCCTGTGTATGACCTTCTGCCTGCCCCTGGACGCAGCTACCTACCTCCTCCTGTGTGTGACCTTCTGCCTGCCCCTGGACCCAGCTACCTACCTCCTCCTGTGTGTGACCTTCTGCCTGCCCCTGGACCCAGCTACCTGCCTCCTCCTGTGTATGACCTTCTGCCTGCCCCTGGACCCAGCTACCTGCCTCCTCCTGTGTATGACCTTCTGCCTGCCCCTGGACCCAGCTACCTGCCTCCTCCTGTGTGACCTTCTGCCTGCCCCTGGACCCAGCTACCTGCCTCCTCCTGTGTATGACCTTCTGCCTGCCCCTGGACGCAGCTACCTGCCTCCTCCTGTGTATGACTTTCTGCCTGCCCCTGGACCCAGCTACCTGCCTCCTCCTGTGTATGACCTTCTGCCTGCCCCTGGACGCAGCTACCTGCCTCCTCCTGTGTATGACCTTCTGCCTGCCCCTGGACCCAGCTACCTGCCTCCTCCTGTGTATGACCTTCTGCCTGCCCCTGGACTGCCCCTGTGTATGACCTTCTGCCTGCCCCTGGACCCAGCTACCTCCTCCTGTGTATGACCTTCTGCCTGCCCCTGGACCCAGCTACCTGCCTCCTCCTGTGTATGACCTTCTGCCTGCCCCTGGACCCAGCTACCTGCCTCCTCCTGTGTATGACCTTCTGCCTGCCCCTGGACCCAGCTACATACCTCCTCCTGTGTATGACCTTCTGCCTGCCCCTGGACCCAGCTACCTGCCTCCTCCTGTGTATGACCTTCTGCCTGCCCCTGGACCCAGCTACCTGCCTCCTCCTGTGTATGACCTTCTGCCTGCCCCTGGACCCAGCTACCTGCCTCCTCCTGTGTATGACCTTCTGCCTGCCCCTGGACCCAGCTACCTGCCTCCTCCTGTGTATGACCTTCTGCCTGCCCCTGGACCCAGCTACCTGCCTCCTCCTGTGTATGACCTTCTGCCTGCCCCTGGACCCAGCTACCTGCCTCCTCCTGTGTATGACCTTCTGCCTGCCCCTGGACCCAGCTACCTGCCTCCTCCTGTGTATTAACCTTCTGCCTGCACCTGGACCCAGCTACCTGCCTCCTCCTGTGTATTAACCTTCTGCCTGCACCTGGACCCAGCTACCTGCGTCCTCCTGTGTATGACCTTCTGCCTGCCCCTGGACCCAGCTACCTGCCTCCTCCTGTGTATGACCTTCTGCCTGCCCCTGGACCCAGCTACCTGCCTCCTCCTGTGTATGACCTTCTGCCTGCCCCTGGACCCAGCTACATACCTCCTCCTGTGTATGACCTTCTGCCTGCCCCTGGACCCAGCTACCTGCCTCCTCCTGTGTATGACCTTCTGCCTGCCCCTGGACCCAGCTACCTGCCTCCTCCTGTGTATTAACCTTCTGCCTGCACCTGGACCCAGCTACCTGCCTCCTCCTGTGTATTAACCTTCTGCCTGCACCTGGACCCAGCTACCTGCGTCCTCCTGTGTATGACCTTCTGCCTGCCCCTGGACCCAGCTACCTGCCTCCTCCTGTGTATGACCTTCTGCCTGCCCCTGGACCCAGCTACCTGCCTCCTCCTGTGGTTCTTTACAAAAAATATATTCCATATGAGATTGAATACCACTAACTACAGTATACAATATAGAGTTATCATAAAGGAGATATAACGTCTCTGTCTTACCAGCTGTGTCTCTACAGGCAGTGGGGAACGTAAGCTAAATCAAGACAAACATTTAAATTAGTCTAACGTGCATATACAGTATATATTGGACATAGGTCTGTATAGTTAAGAAATAAGGCACGAGGAGGTGTGGTATATGGCCAATATACCACAGCTAAGAGCTGTTCCTACGCACGACTCAACTCGGAGTGCCTGGACACAGCCCTTAGCCATGGTATATTAGCCATATACCCCCCCCCCCCAAGTACATTATTGCTGCTATAAACTGGTTACCAATATAATTAGAGCAGTAAAAATACCTGTTTTGTCATACCCGTGGTATACGGTCTGATATACCACAACTGTCAGCAAACCAGCATTCAGGGCTCAAACTACCCAATTCCTGTGTGGTGCAGCGGTCTAAGGCACTGAATTTCTAATGCTAGAGGTGTCACTGCAGACCCTGGTTCGATCCCGGGCTGTATCACAACTGGCTGTGATAGTGAGTCCCATAGGGAGCCACACAATTGGCCCAGCATTGTTCTGGTTAGGGGAGGTAGGCCGTCATTGTAAATAAGAATTTGTTCTTAACTGACTTTCCTAGTTAAATAAATATAATACTAACTATTTAATATATAGTTATCATAAAGGACATGTTATCTCCTCGGCCAAACCATCTGTATCTCTACAGGCAGTGGGCCATGAGGAAGAGAAGTGTCCATTCATGTGGATAATCGCCTCATTGGAAGCGCATGAGGGCCTTGAACTCAGCCATTACATAAAAGACAACGTTCTAATGTCAAAGGTCACCAAAGGACACAGGTCTGTCAGGCCGTGTATCCCTGTTAACCTGATTGGGCTTAATTGCACTCATTAAGAGAGCACCACATATTTAATATGGCTATCATCTCCTACTATAATTATGGCGGGCAGTGGTGTGTGATGCTATTGTATTTCAATGGATTGCTTGAAGAGATTCTTGGGTATGGGGTATGTCAATGTGGTGTGTACAATTCACTGGTATTGTTTTTTGTTGTTGTGAGGACTTAATGATGCCATTTTCACAACAAAAAAAGGTGTAATGTCACACACACACACACACCACAGCTGTGCTCCCAATCCACAGAGACAGAGAATGGATGCATAAGTAAATGTGTGGTCTCAGCTTGGCTGGTTGGCTGCCGCGGCGAGCTGACACCGAGTACTTGACACCACGCCACGTTTTCACACAAACCAATTTCATGCCACAATCCCCCCACAGTCCTGTTTTGCATCCCCCTATAAAACCCTTTTCCACATGGCAGCACAAAGCTTTGATCCCCTGATTAGGCACCTGCTATGGAGATCCATGTGACGCCTCTAACTACCTTCACCTGACTATATCTCTCTCTCTCTCTCTCTCTCTCTCTCTCTCTCTCTCTCTCTCTCTCTCTCTCTCTCTCTCTCTCTCTCTCTCTCTCTCCATGTGACGCCTCTAACTACCTTCACCTGACTCTCTCTCTCTCTCTCTCCATGTGACTCCTCTAACTACCTTCACCTGACCGTTGTTGTTTTATACAATTGGCTATGAGACAATTATGGCGCAGAAAATATTTTTCC
Organism: Oncorhynchus gorbuscha; assembly: GCF_021184085.1. NCBI lineage: Eukaryota > Metazoa > Chordata > Actinopteri > Salmoniformes > Salmonidae > Oncorhynchus > Oncorhynchus gorbuscha. The sequence goes on along the minus strand of NC_060180.1, from coordinate 73,384,143 downwards.
CCACCTCAAAATTTTGGGTAGCCTAGTGGTTAGAGCGTTGGACTAGTAACCGGAAGGTTGCGAGTTCAAGGTCGCGAGTTCAAACCCCCGAGCTGACAAGGTACAAATCTGTCGTTCTGCCCCTGAACAGGCAGTTAACCCACTGTGTTCCTAGGCTGTCATTGAAAATAAGAATTTGTTCTTAACTGACATGCCTGGTTAAATAAAGGTAAAATAAAAAAATATATATATGCCGAATTATCAGTGCTAGGGAAGCTAATCAAAAATATAGTTTACCAAGCTACCAATTATTTCACATTGGAAAAAGTTGAGTTAAACTAAGTCTACCCTTAGAAAAATATATTTTACTTAACTGAAGTTACTTTGAAAATGTAGTTCACTACATCCATACTACTTTAAAAAGTATCACATGTAAATCTGAAATGTCATAAACTATAAATTGGAAGAATAGATCACTTCTGGGTCATATGTTAACAGAATGTGTCATTTAGCCTATTAAACACAAAAACAATGTTTCAAGTGAGAATTAGGGAGGTCTGATGCCGAGAAAAAAAAGGAAATTATTGCCTACTTCTGTTTGCGAAAAACAGTAGTGTGTATTTCCAGTAGTTAGCTACACCGCTACATGGTAAAACAGTAGTGTGTAGTTCCAGTAGTTAGCTACACCGCTACATGGTAAAACGGTAGTGTGTAGTTCCAGTAGTTAGCTATACCGCTACATGGTAAAACAGTAGTGTGTAGTTCCAGTAGTTAGCTACACCGCTACATGGTAAAACAGTAGTGCGTAGTTCCAGTAGTTAGCTACACCGCAACATGGTAAAACAGTAGTGTGTAGTTCCAGTAGTTAGCTACACCGCTACATGGTAAAACAGTAGTGTGTAGTTCCAGTAGTTAGCTATACCGCTACATGGTAAAACAGTAGTGTGTAGTTCCAGTAGTTAGCTATACCGCTACATGGTAAAACAGTAGTTTGTAGTTCCAGTAGTTAGCTACACCGCTACATGGTAAAACAGTAGTGTGTAGTTACACAGTTAGCTACACTGCTACATGGTAAAACAGTAGTGTGTAGTTCCAGTAGTTAGCTACACCGCAACATGGTAAAACAGTAGTGTGTAGTTCCACAGTTAGCTATACGGCAACATGGTAAAACAGTAGTGTGTAGTTCCAGTAGTTAGCTATACCGCTAAATGGCAAAGAAAGTAATTAACTACTGAAAACACTACCAATGTTTGAATTTAGTTCTACCACCAAGCTACTGCAAAATGTTCTTAAATTACTAATTTAACTTCATCTAGTTCACTACTCCCCAACACGGCTAATTATTCATTTGTTTTCATTGCAACAATGATATGCAATATAATTGTTTTATCCAATGTAACAGCGCTACCAAAACCATATCATCTTTGAACTCTGCATCAGAACATTCAATTGTGTCATCCCATTCTAATGTACAGTATATGGCCCTCAGTCTTCCAGTACCAATAGTAGATTTTGAATACATCATAAGATGTTGACATACCTGTCCAGGTCTGGCACTCTCACAAAGGTAGGTCTCGTACTCGATGGCGAAGACAGGCGCGTTGTCATTGATGTCCGTCACTGTGATCAGAACTACACCCTTTCCCACTTGCAATGGGTCCACTGGGGGGGAAACAAAGGAACAAGTGGTCAAGGATAAGCACAACCAAATTCCCTGGTCTATAAGCATGTGTCAATTCAATTAAATATATATATATATATTTTTTTAAATGCATGTATCTGGCAGTGGAGGCTCCTCAGAGGAGGAAGGGGAGGACCATCCTCCTCCGTAGCATTTCATAAAAATGTAAATAGTGAAACACTAAAAAAATATTTTTAGTAGTAAAACCATACTATATATATATATATATATATATATATATTCATATGTCACCAAATAATGTGTTAAAATACACTGTTTTGCAATGAAGGTCAACAGTAACTTCAACAGCACTGTCTGGGGCATGTTCATGTTCTGCCCCACAACATCAAGTTCCTTTAACTGATTCCTCCTCAGAGACTTGGAACAACAATTTGCTAAAATGTTAGCATTTGAAGACAGTGGCCACGTAAACAAAACCAAAGCATGGGTTGCTACATTACCTTGTCCATAGACTGCTTACAGGGTAAGGAAAACAATATTTATATCAAATGTGGTGCACTATCCCTTTTAAGAAAACATTCAGAAAGCAGACTGTGTAGGAAGTCTGGAAGACTGTGGGGTGTCTGGAAGTGTTCTTATTAAGGGTCGGAGCTCGACAACAACTCTGTGGTCTTCACTGAGTGACTCGGCATGCTCAGACGACGCATGTTGTTTGCTTTTTAACTTAACAAGCAAATGTTTTTGTCTTGTTTACCTTCTCTTCAGCTGAACGTTTATCTTATTAATATAAATCATGGATTGGGGTAACCGACAGGCCAAGGTTTCTCGGCACGCTAAATTCTCCACCGGGGAGTAGTCTGAAGGCAGAACGTTCATAGATATAAATACAGATTAGTCAACAACAACAACAACAAAAAAGATTCACGAGAACAGTTGATACGTGTTTTTACTTCCTACAAACTCGGTGTGTAATGACCAATGGCCCTAAGACCACATACTGTGTGTGATGCATGATCGTGTACTACGTACAACATCTTCATAATCAAGATGAATTGGTATTACTAGTTCTATTGAATGTTAAATAATAGCCTAGAAAGGAACCAACGCTTTCTGCTATGTCATAGTAAACGGTATACCTCAGAGATTGATGTTCCCATCATTGATGTTGGGGTACTTACTGTATGTCCCTCAACTGTTTCTCTGCAGATATCTCCACAGTTCAACCATAAGTGGCGAGTGGTGAGCTGAGGAAAATATACCTGAGATCTGTTTGTCTCTCAAAGACACGGGTGTAATTCATGTGGGGAGACATAGATTTACTCAACAGATGGGTTGGCTGTATCTGGAGTCACTTATGTCTTAATATGAATTATCCTGTACATCTGTAGCATGTGGGCAGAGTCACAGGTGCGATCAGCCGTGATGGGTCTGTTTAGTTTTACATTATCCCCTGTGATTTCAGTCAACAGTGACGGGTAGGTTTAGTTTGGACATTATCCCCTGTGATTTCAGTCAACAGTGATAGGTCTGTTTAGTTTTACATTATCCCCTGTGATTTCAGTCAACAGTGATGGGTCTGTTTAGTTTTACATTATCCCCTGTGATTTCAGTCAACAGTGATGGGTCTGTTTAGTTTTACATTATCATTTACATTACATTTAAGTCATTTAGCAGACGCTCTTATCCAGAGCGACTTACAAATTATCCCCTGTGATTTCAGTCAACAGTGATGGGTCTGTTTAGTTTGACATTATCCCCTGTGATTTCCATCAACAGTGATGGGTAGGTTTAGTTTGACATTATCCCCTGTGATTTCAGTCAACAGTGATGGGTCTGTTTAGTTTTACATTATCCTCTGTGATATCAGTCAACAGTAATGGGTATATTTAGTTAGAACTTTATCCCCTCTGATTACTTGGGGAATTCTGTAATCTATACATAAATTCCACCGGCAAACACTGAACACCTGTGGAGGGCAAATGGCACCAGCTCCACCAGAAGGACGACATCTGGCAGGGTGTGTGTGTGTGTGTGTGTGTGTGTGTGTGTGTGCGTGCGTGCGTGCGTGCGTGCGTGTGTGTGTGTGCGTGTGTGTGTGTGCGTGTGTGTGTGTGTGTGTGCGTGTGTGCGTGTGTGTGTGTGTTTCTACATCCGTGTGTGTGTGTGTCTGCTTGGCCATTACACCAACCCTCTCTCCATTAGTCCTCTACGGTAAAAAGCATATGTCCACAATATCATTCCAACAGACTCCCTCTTTCTAATCCCTGTAACTGTCCTCACTGTGGGCCAGCTCTTCTGGCTGACGAAGAGGATATGAAGTATGATTTACATTTATCTAGGCTGCAGCTCAAAGTTAAAAGGTTTTTTCCTTCGATTACAGAAATCAATTAATCTTGCCAGAAGAAGCTAGAGAAATTATACTGCAAAATGATGTTTTACTTTGAGTTTCACTACAACTCTGTGGGTTCAAACCAGTGCTCGATCATCAGCTGTCTGCCTGTCCTACGCGATCGGTCAGTTCAGTCTAATTAAGGCATAGATGTAATAATTTGCGCATTGCTTTGCTCACAATTCCTGGGTTGTGTTCAGCAGGTATGAAAGGGGAGAAAATTATTCAAACGTGAGTGAAAAGGGGAGGTGCTATCTGAACTGGTTTATTTTTTGTTTTCCGTTGCAAAATGTTTGGCTGTGGTGTGAACACGCCCTAATGAACATGACCCTGATGTAAAGCCTTGCTTCAACTGTGCCAATAGCTACTTTACTAATACAGCACACATTTAGTAAGTGTCAGTTGCCATCTATATAATCTAGTGGATAACACATTGGCTGTGTTCCAGGCCGCCTACATTAGATTCGCAAATCACACAACCCCTGAAAGTGTTTAACATAACAGTAACAGCATTAACATGATATTGCAATCTGATGCCCAAATCCTTGATTAATTTGCAGCTCAACTGCTTTGTAGTCGGTCTGGAACGTGGCCAATATCACAATATCAGTTCCTGTTAACATACATGTGTTTGTAATGCGAAATCCCATTGCTTATAGCCTTCAGAAAGCACTCACACCACTTGACTTTTTACACATTTTGGTGTGTTACAGCCTGAATTGAAAATGGATTAAATTGAGATGATTTTCTCACTGGCCTACACACAGTACCCCATAATGTCAAAGTGGAATAATGGTTTTAGAATCATTAAAAAAAATAATACAATATGGTCTAAATAAGTTCAGGAGTAAACATTTGCTTAACAAGTCACATAATAAGTTGCATGGACTCACTCTGTGTGCAATAATAGTGTTTTACGTGATTTTTGTATGACTACCTCATCTCTGTACACACATACAATTATCTGTAAGGTCCCTCAGCCGAGCAGTGAATTTCAAACACTCAGCCACAAAGACCAGGTTACGTTGAGGTTTTCCAATGCCTCGCAAAGAAGTGCACCTATTGGTAGATGGGTAAAAAAAAACAAAAAAAAACAGACATTGAATATCCCTTTGAGCATGGTTAAGTTATTCATTACACTTTGGATGGTGTATCAATACACCCAGTCACTACAAACATACAGGCGTCCTTCCTAACTCAGTTGCCAGAGAGGAAGGAAACTGCACAGGAATTTCACCAAGAGGCCAATGGTGATGTTAAAACAGTTACAGAGTTGCTGTGATGGGAGAAAACTGATGGATCAACAACACAGTAGTTACTCCATAATATTAACCTAAATGACAGAGTGAAAAGAAGGAAGTCTGTACAGAATACAAATATTCCAAAAACATGCATCCTGTTTGCAATAATAAGTTAAAATAAAACTGCAAAAAATGTGGCCAAGAAATTAGAATGTATTGACTCAGGGGTCTGAATACTCAATACATTTGTTACAATTTCTAAAAAATTATTTTCACTTTGTCAATATTGGGTATTGTGTGTAGATGACTGCAATTATTTTTTCAATCCATTTTGAATTCTGTCTGTAACACAACAACATGTGGAATAGGTCAAGGGGTATAAATACTTTCTGAAGGCACAGTATACTCCTTTCATTACTGTAGCATTATCTACATGTCTCCACAGTTGTTGACTGCAGCTCGACATAGAAATAGATTGTGCACATCTGTCAGTACATCATGCACACCGGCTGCTGATATACCGAGAGAGAGAAAGAGAGAGAGAGAAACACAGAGAGAGAAACAGAGATAGAGAGACACAGAGAGAGAGAGAAACAGAGAGAGAGAAACAGAGAGAGAGAAACAGAGAGAGAAACAGAGAGAGAGAGAAACACAGAGAGAGAAACAGAGAGAGTGAAACAGAGAGAGAAACACAGAGAGAGAAACAGAGAGAGAGAGAAACAGAGAGAGAGAGAGAAACACAGAGAGAGAAAGAGAGAGAGAGAGAGAAACAGAGAGAGAGAGAAACAGAGAGAGAGAGAAACAGAGAGAGAGAGAAACAGAGAGAGAGAAACAGAGAGAGAGAGAGAGAGAGAGAGACAGAGAGAGAGAAAAAGAGAGAGAGAAACAGAGAGAGAGAAACAGAGAGAGAGAGAAACAGAGAGAGAGAAACAGAGAGAGAGAAACAGAGAGCGAAAGAAACAGAGAGAGAGAAACAGAGAGAAACAGAGAGAGAGAAACAGAGAGAGAGAAACACGGAGAGAGAGAGAAACAGAGAGAGAGAGAGAGAAACACAGAGAGAGAAAGAGAGAGAGAGAAACAGAGAGAGAGAGAAACAGAGAGAGAGAAACAGAAACAGAGAAACAGAGAGAGAAACAGAGAGAAAACAGAGAGAGAGAAACAGAGAGAGAGAGAAACAGAGAGAGAAAAACAGAAACAGAGAGAGAGAAAAGAAACAGAGAGAGAGAAACAGGAAACAGAGAGAGAGAGAGAAACAGGGAGAGAGAAACAGAGAGAGAGAGAGAGAAACACAGAGAGAGAGAGAAAGAGAGAGAGAGAAACAGCGAGAGAGAAACAGAGAGAGAAACACAGAGAGAGAGAAACACAGAGAGAGAGAAACAGAGAGAGAGAAACAGAGAGAGAGAGAAACAGAGAGAGAGAAACAGAGAGAGAGAGAAACAGAGAGAGAGACAGAGAGAGAGAAACAGAGAGAGAGAGAAACAGAGAGAGAGAAACAGAGAGAGAGAGAGAGAGAAACAGGGAGAGAGAAACACAGAGAGAGAGAAACACAGGGAGATAAAGAGAGAGAGAGAGAAACAGAGAGAGAGAGAAACAGAGAGAGAGAAACAGAGAGAGAGAAACAGAGAGAGAGAGAAACAGAGAGAGAAAGAAACAGAGAGAGAGAAACAGAGAGAGAGAGAAACAGAGAGAGAGAGAAACAGAGAGAACAGAGAGAGAGAAACAGAGAGAGAGAAAACAGAGAGAGAGAGAAACAGAGAGAGAGAGAAACAGAGAGAGAACAGAGAGAGAGAAACAGAGAGAGAGCGAAACAGAGAGAGAGAGACAGAGAGAGAGAAACAGAGAGAGAGATAAACAGAGAGAGAGAAACAGAGAGAGTGAGAAACAGAGAGAGATAAACAGAGAGAGAGAACCAGAGAGAGAGAGAAACAGGGAGAGAGAAACAAAGAGAGAGAGAAACAGAGAGAGAGAAACACAGAGAGAGAGAAACAGAGAGAGAGAAACAGAGAGAGAGAGAAACAGAGAGAGAGAAACAGAGAGAGAGAAACACAGAGAGAGAAACAGAGAGAGAGAAACAGAGAGAGAGAGAAACAGAGAGAGAGAAACAGAGAGAAAGAAAAACAGAGAGAGAAACAGAGAGAGAGAAACAGAGAGAGACGCAGAAAGAGAGAGAAACAGAGAGAGAGAGAAACAGAGAGAGAGAGAAACAGAGAGAGAAAGAAACAGAGAGAGAGAATCAGAGAGAGAGAGAAACAGAGAGAGAGAGAAACAGAGAGAGAGAGAAACAGAGAGAGAGAAACAGAGAGAGAGAAACAGAGAGAGAGAAACAGAGAGAGAGAAACAGAGAGAGAGAGAAACAGAGAGAGAGAAACAGAGAGAGAGAAACAGAGAGAGAAATAGAGTGAGAGAAACAGAGAGAGAGAGAGAAACAGAGAGAGAGAAACAGAGAGAGAGTGAAACAGAGAGAGAGAGAAACAGAGAGAGAGAGAAACAGACAGAGAGAAACACAGAGAGAGAGAAACAGGGAGAGAGAAACACAGAGAGAGAGAAGCAGAGAGAGAGAGAAACACAGAGAGTTAGAAACAGAGAGAGAGAAACAGAGAGAGAGAGAGAGAAACACAGAGAGAGAAAGAGAGAGAGAGAAACAGAGAGAGAGAGAAACAGAGAGAGAGAAACAGAGAGAGAGAGAAACAGAGTGAGAGAAACAGAGAGAGAGAGAAACAGAGAGAGAAAGAAACAGAGAGAGAGAAACAGAGAGAGAGGGAAACAGAGAGAGAGAGAGAAACAGGGAGAGAGAAACAGAGAGAGAGAGAGAGAAACACAGAGAGAGAGAGAAAGAGAGAGAGAGAAACAGCGAGAGAGAAACAGAGAGAGAAACACAGAGAGAGAGAAACACAGAGAGAGAGAAACAGAGAGAGAGAAACAGAGAGAGAGAGAAACAGAGAGAGAGAAACAGAGAGAGAGAGAAACAGAGAGAGAGACAGAGAGAGAGAAACAGAGAGAGAGAGAAACAGAGAGGGAGAAACAGAGAGAGAGAGAGAGAAACAGGGAGAGAGAAACACAGAGAGAGAGAAACACAGGGAGATAAAGAGAGAGAGAGAGAAACAGAGAGAGAGAGAAACAGAGAGAGAGAAACAGAGAGAGAGAAACAGAGAGAGAGAGAAACAGAGAGAGAAAGAAACAGAGAGAGAGAAACAGAGAGAGAGAGAAACAGAGAGAGAGAGAAACAGAGAGAGAGAAACAGAGAGAGAGAAACAGAGAGAGAGAGAAACAGAGAGAGAGAGAAACAGAGAGAGAGAAACAGAGAGAGAGAAACAGAGAGAGAGCGAAACAGAGAGAGAGAGACAGAGAGAGAGAAACAGAGAGAGAGATAAACAGAGAGAGAGAAACAGAGAGAGTGAGAAACAGAGAGAGATAAACAGAGAGAGAGAGAACCAGAGAGAGAGAGAAACAGGGAGAGAGAAACAAAGAGAGAGAGAAACAGAGAGAGAGAAACACAGAGAGAGAGAAACAGAGAGAGAGAAACAGAGAGAGAGAGATACAGAGAGAGAGAAACAGAGAGAGAGAAACACAGAGAGAGAAACAGAGAGAGAGAAACAGAGAGAGAGAGAAACAGAGAGAGAGAAACAGAGAGAAAGAAAAACAGAGAGAGAAACAGAGAGAGAGAAACAGAGAGAGACGCAGAAAGAGAGAGAAACAGAGAGAGAGAGAAACAGAGAGAGAGAGAAACAGAGAGAGAAAGAAACAGAGAGAGAAAGAAACAGAGAAGAGAAAACAGAGAGAGAGAAACAAAGAGAGAGAGAAAAACAGAGAGAGAGAGAAACAGAGAGAGAGAAACAGAGAGAGAGAAACAGAGAGAGAGAAACAGAGAGAGAGAAACAGAGAGAGAGAGAAACAGAGAGAGAGAAACAGAGAGAGAGAAACAGAGAGAGAAATAGAGTGAGAGAAACAGAGAGAGAGAGAGAAACAGAGAGAGAGAAACAGAGAGAGAGTGAAACAGAGAGAGAGAGAAACAGAGAGAGAGAGAAACAGACAGAGAGAAACACAGAGAGAGAGAAACAGGGAGAGAGAAACACAGAGAGAGAGAAGCAGAGAGAGAGAGAAACACAGAGAGTTAGAAACAGAGAGAGAGAAACACAGAGAGAGAGAAACGGAGAGAGAGAAACAGAGAGAGAGAAACACGGAGAGAGAGAGAAACAGAGAGAGAGAAACAGAGAGAGAGAGCGAAACACAGAGAGAGAAAGAGAGAGAGAGAAACAGAGAGAGAGAGAAACAGAGAGAGAGAGAAACAGAGAGAGAGAAACAGAGAGAGAGAAACAGAGAGAGAGAGACACAGAGAGAGAGAGAAACAGAGAGAGAGAGACACAGAGAGAGAGAAACATAGAGAGAGAAACAGAGATAAAGAGAAACAGAGAGAGGGAAACACAGAGAGAGAAACAGAGAGAGAAACACAGAGAGAGAGAGAAACAGAGAGAGAGAAACAGAGAGAGAGAGAAACACAGAGAGAGAGAAACAGAGAGAGAGAGAAACAGAGAGAGAGAGAAACAGAGAGAGAGAAACAGAGAGAGAGAAACAGAGAGAGAAACAGAGAGAGAGAGAAACAGAGAGAGAGAAACAGAGAGAGAGAGAGAGAGAAAGAGAGAAACAGAGAGAAACAGAGAGAGAGAGAAACAGAGAGAGAGAGAGAATCAGAGAGAGAGAGAAACAGAGAGAGAGAAACAGAGAACAGAGAGAGAGAAACAGAGAGAGAGAAACAGAGAGAGAGAGAAACAGAGAGAGAGAGAGAATCAGAGAGAGAGAAACAGAGAGAGAGAGAAACAGAGAGAGAGAAACAGAGAGAGAGAAACAGAGAGAGAGAGAAACAGAGAGAGAGAAACAGAGAGAGAGAAACAGAGAGAGAGAAACAGAGAGAGAGAGAAACAGAGAGAGAGAGAAACAGAGAGAGAGAAACAGAGAGAGAGAAACAGAGAGAAGAGAAACAGAGAGAGAGAGAAATCAGAGAGAGAGAGAAACAGAGAGAGAGAAAAGAGAGAGAGAGAAACAGAGAGAGAGAAACAGAGAGAGAGAGAAACAGAGAGAGAGAGAACAGAGAGAGAGAGAAACAGAGAGAGAGAAACAGAGAGAGAGAAACAGAGAGAGAGAGACACAGAGAGAGAGAAACATAGAGAGAGAAACAGAGATAAAGAGAAACAGAGAGAGGGAAACACAGAGAGAGAAACAGAGAGAGAAACACAGAGAGAGAGAGAAACAGAGAGAGAGAAACAGAGAGAGAGAGAAACACAGAGAGAGAGAAACAGAGGGAGAGAGAAACAGAGAGAGAGAGAGAAACAGAGAGAGAGAAACAGAGAGAGAGACACAGAGAGAGAAACAGAGAGAGAGAGAAACAGAGAGAGAGAAACAGAGAGAGAGAGAAAGAGAGAGAGAGAAACAGAGAGAAACAGAGAGAGAGAGAAACAGAGAGAGAGAAACAGAGAGAGAGAGAGAATCAGAGAGAGAGAGAAACAGAGAGAGAGAGAAACAGAGAGAGAGAAAGAGAGAGAGAAGAAACAGAGAGAGAGAGAAACAGAGAGAGAGAAACAGAGAGAGAGAGAAACAGAGAGAGAGAAACAGAGAGAGAGAAAACAGAGAGAGAGACAGAGAGAGAGAAACAGAGAGAGAGAGAAACAGAGAGAGAGAAACAGAGAGAGAGAGAGAGAGAAAACAGGGAGAGAGAAACACAGAGAGAGAGAAAAACAGAGAGAGAGAGAGAAAGAGAGAGAGAGAGAAACAGAGAGAGAGAAAAACAGAGAGAGAGAAACAGAGAGAGAGAAACAAAGAGAGAGAAACAGAGAGAGAAAGAAACAGAGAGAGAGAAACAGAGAGAGAGAGAAACAGAGAGAGAGAGAAACAGAGAGAGAGAAACAGAGAGAGAGAAACAGAGAGAGAGAGAAACAGAGAGAGAGAGAAACAGAGAGAGAGAAACAGAGAGAGAGAAACAGAGAGAGAGCGAAACAGAGAGAGAGAGACAGAGAGAGAGAAACAGAGAGAGAGATAAACAGAGAGAGAGAAACAGAGAGAGTGAGAAACAGAGAGAGATAAACAGAGAGAGAGAGAACCAGAGAGAGAGAGAAACAGGGAGAGAGAAACAAAGAGAGAGAGAAACAGAGAGAGAGAAACACAGAGAGAGAGAAACAGAGAGAGAGAAACAGAGAGAGAGAGAAACAGAGAGAGAGAAACAGAGAGAGAGAAACACAGAGAGAGAAACAGAGAGAGAGAAACAGAGAGAGAGAGAAACAGAGAGAGAGAAACAGAGAGAAAGAAAAGAGAGAGAGAAACAGAGAGAGAGAAACAGAGAGAGACGAGAAAGAGAGAGAAACAGAGAGAGAGAGAAACAGAGAGAGAGAGAAACAGAGAGAGAAAGAAACAGAGAGAGAGAAAGAAACAGAGAGAGAGAGAAACAGAGAGAGAGAGAAACAGAGAGAGAGAGAAACAGAGAGAGAGAAACAGAGAGAGAGAAACAGAGAGAGAGAAACAGAGAGAGAGAAACAGAGAGAGAGAGAAACAGAGAGAGAGAAACAGAGAGAGAGAAACAGAGAGAGAAAGAGAGAGAGAGAAACAGAGAGAGAGAGAGAAACAGAGAGAGAGAAACAGAGAGAGAGTGAAACAGAGAGAGAGAGAAACAGAGAGAGAGAGAAACAGACAGAGAGAAACACAGAGAGAGAGAAACAGGGAGAGAGAAACACAGAGAGAGAGAAGCAGAGAGAGAGAGAAACACAGAGAGTTAGAAACAGAGAGAGAGAAACAGAGAGAGAGAGAGAGAAAACAGAGAGAGAAACAGAAGAGAGAGAGAGAAACAGAGAGAGAGAGAAAGAAACAGAGAGAGAGAAACAGAGAGAGAGAGAAACAGAGAGAGAGAAACAGAGAGAGAGAGAAACAGAGAGAGAAAGAAACAGAGAGAGAGAAACAGAGAGAGAGGGAAACAGAGAGAGAGAGAGAAACAGGGAGAGAGAAACAGAGAGAGAGAGAGAAAACAGAGAGAGAGAGAGAAAGAGAGAGAGAGAAACAGCGAGAGAGAAACAGAGAGAGAAACACAGAGAGAGAGAAACACAGAGAGAGAGAAACAGAGAGAGAGAAACAGAGAGAGAGAGAAACAGAGAGAGAGAAACAGAGAGAGAGAGAAACAGAGAGAGAGACAGAGAGAGAGAAACAGAGAGAGAGAGAAACAGAGAGGGAGAAACAGAGAGAGAGAGAGAGAGAAACAGGGAGAGAGAAACACAGAGAGAGAGAAACACAGGGAGATAAAGAGAGAGAGAGAGAAACAGAGAGAGAGAGAAACAGAGAGAGAGAAACAGAGAGAGAGAAACAGAGAGAGAGAGAAACAGAGAGAGAAAGAAACAGAGAGAGAGAAACAGAGAGAGAGAGAAACAGAGAGAGAGAGAAACAGAGAGAGAGAAACAGAGAGAGAGAAACAGAGAGAGAGAGAAACAGAGAGAGAGAGAAACAGAGAGAGAGAAACAGAGAGAGAGAAACAGAGAGAGAGCGAAACAGAGAGAGAGAGACAGAGAGAGAGAAACAGAGAGAGAGATAAACAGAGAGAGAGAAACAGAGAGAGAGAAACAGAGAGAGATAAACAGAGAGAGAGAGAACAGAGAGAGAGAAACAGAGAGAGAGAAAACAGAAGAGAGAGAGAAACAGAGAGAGAAAACACAGAGAGAGAGAAACAGAGAGAGAGAAACAGAGAGAGAGAGAAACAGAGAGAGAGAAACAGAGAGAGAGAAACACAGAGAGAGAAACAGAGAGAGAGAAACAGAGAGAGAGAGAAACAGAGAGAGAGAAACAGAGAGAAAGAAAAACAGAGAGAGAAACAGAGAGAGAGAAACAGAGAGAGACGAGAGAGAGAAACAGAAAGAGAGAGAAACAGAGAGAGAGAGAAACAGAGAGAGAGAGAAACAGAGAGAGAAAGAAACAGAGAGAGAGAAATCAGAGAGAGAGAGAGAAACAAAGAGAGAGAGAAACAGAGAGAGAGAGAAACAGAGAGAGAGAAACAGAGAGAGAGAAACAGAGAGAGAGAAACAGAGAGAGAGAAACAGAGAGAGAGAGAAACAGAGAGAGAGAAACAGAGAGAGAGAAACAGAGAGAGAAAAAGAGAGAGAGAAAAGAGAGAGAGAGAGAAACAGAGAGAGAGAAACAGAGAGAGAGAGAAACAGAGAGAGAGAGAAACAGAGAGAGAGAGAAACAGACAGAGAGAAACACAGAGAGAGAGAATCAGAGAGAGAGAGAAACACAGAGAGTTAGAAACAGAGAGAGAGAAACACAGAGAGAGAGAAACGGAGAGAGAGAAACAGAGAGAGAGAAACACGGAGAGAGAGAGAAACAGAGAGAGAGAAACAGAGAGAGAGAGAGAAACACAGAGAGAGAAAGAGAGAGAGAGAAACAGAGAGAGAGAGAAACAGAGAGAGAGAGAAACAGAGAGAGAGAAACAGAGAGAGAGAAACAGAGAGAGAGAGACACAGAGAGAGAGAGAAACAGAGAGAGAGAAACACAGAGAGAGAGAAACATAGAGAGAGAAACAGAGATAAAGAGAAACAGAGAGAGGGAAACACAGAGAGAGAAACAGAGAGAGAAACACAGAGAGAGAGAGAAACAGAGAGAGAGAAACAGAGAGAGAGAGAAACACAGAGAGAGAGAAACAGAGAGAGAGAGAAACAGAGAGAGAGAAAACAGAGAGAGAGAAACAGAGAGAGAGAAACAGAGAGAGAAACAGAGAGAGAGAGAAACAGAGAGAGAGAAACAGAGAGAGAGAGAAAGAGAGAGAGAGAAACAGAGAGAAACAGAGAGAGAGAGAAACAGAGAGAGAGAAACAGAGAGAGAGAGAGAATCAGAGAGAGAGAGAAACAGAGAGAGAGAGAAACAGAGAGAGAGAAACAGAGAGAGAGAAACAGAGAGAGAGAGAAACAGAGAGAGAGAAACAGAGAGAGAGAGAAACAGAGAGAGAGAAACAGAGAGAGAGAAACAGAGAGAGAGAGACACAGAGAGAGAGAAACATAGAGAGAGAAACAGAGATAAAGAGAAACAGAGAGAGGGAAACACAGAGAGAGAAACAGAGAGAGAAACACAGAGAGAGAGAGAAACAGAGAGAGAGAAACAGAGAGAGAGAGAAACACAGAGAGAGAGAAACAGAGGGAGAGAGAAACAGAGAGAGAGAGAGAAACAGAGAGAGAGAAACAGAGAGAGAGACACAGAGAGAGAAACAGAGAGAGAGAGAAACAGAGAGAGAGAAACAGAGAGAGAGAGAAAGAGAGAGAGAGAAACAGAGAGAAACAGAGAGAGAGAGAAACAGAGAGAGAGAAACAGAGAGAGAGAGAGAATCAGAGAGAGAGAGAAACAGAGAGAGAGAGAAACAGAGAGAGAGAAACAGAGAGAGAAACAGAGAGAGAGAGAAACAGAGAGAGAGAAACAGAGAGAGAGAGAAACAGAGAGAGAGAAACAGAGAGAGAAACAGAGAGAGAAATAGAGTGAGAGAAACAGAGAGAGAGAGAGAAACAGAGAGAGAGAAACAGAGAGAGAGTGAAACAGAGAGAGAGAGAAACAGAGAGAGAGAGAAACAGACAGAGAGAAACACAGAGAGAGAGAAACACAGAGAGAGAGAAACACAGAGAGAGAGAAACAGAGAGAGAGAGAAACACAGAGAGTTAGAAACAGAGAGAGAGAAACAGAGAGAGAGAGAGAAACAGAGAGAGAGAAACAGAGAGAGAGAGCGAAACACAGAGAGAGAAAGAGAGAGAGAGAAACAGAGAGAGAGAGAAACAGAGAGAGAGAAACAGAGAGAGAGAAACAGAGAGAGAGAAACAGAGAGAGAGAGACACAGAGAGAGAGAGAAACAGAGAGAGAGAGACACAGAGAGAGAGAAACATAGAGAGAGAAACAGAGATAAAGAGAAACAGAGAGAGAGAGAAACAGAGAGAGAGAAACAGAGAGAGAGAGAAACACAGAGAGAGAGAAACAGAGAGAGAGAGAAACAGAGAGAGAGAGAAACAGAGAGAGAGAAACAGAGAGAGAGAAACAGAGAGAGAAACAGAGAGAGAGAGAAACAGAGAGAGAGAAACAGAGAGAGAGAGAAAGAGAGAGAGAGAGAAGAG